>NW_026624404.1:30704-43792 GCF_030028575.1 Malurus melanocephalus
TGTCCCTCTGTCCTGGTCAGTGTATGGCCTGCTGGCATGGCTGTGACCATGGCTGTGAGCTGTGTGCCCATGTGCAGTGTGCCCATGTGCAGTGTCTGAGCGTGTCCCTCTGTCCTGGTCAGTGGACAGCCTGCTGGCGTGGCTGTGACCATGGCTGTGAGCTGTGTGCCCGTGTGTGGTGTGCCTGTGTGCAGGGTCTGAGCGTGTCCCTCTGTCCTGGTCAGTGGACAGCCTGCTGGCATGGCTGTGACCATGGCCATGAGCTGTGTGCCCGTGTGCGGTGTGCCTGTGTGCAGGGTCTGAGTGTGTCCCTCTGTCCTGGTCAGTGTACGGCCTGCTGGCCTGGCTGTGACCATGGCTGTAAGCTGTGTGCCTGTGTGCAGGGTCTGAGCGTGTCCCTCTGTCCTGGTCAGTGTACGGCCTGCCGGCGTGGCTGTGACCATGGCCATGAGCTGTGTGCCCATGTGCAGTGTGCCTGTGTGCAGGGTCTGAGCGTGTCCCTCTGTCCTGGTCAGTGGACAGCCTGCTGGCATGGCTGTGAGCTGTGTGCCCATGTGCAGTGTGCCTGTGTGCAGGGTCTGAGCATCCCTCTGTCCTGGTCAGTGTACGGCCTGCCGGCGTGGCCATGAGCTGTGTGCCCATGTGCAGTGTGCCCATGAGCGGTGTCTGAGTGTGTCCCTCTGTCCTGGTCAGTGGACAGCCTGGCTGTGACCATGGCCGTGAGCTGTGTGCCCATGAGCGGTGTGCATGCATGTCCCTCTGTCCTGGTCAGTGGACAGCCTGCTGGCCTGGCCGTGACCATGGCCGTGAGCTGTGTGCCTGTGTGCAGGGTCTGAGTGTCCCTCTGTCCTGGTCAGTGTACGGCCTGCCGGCATGGCTGTGACCATGGCCGTGAGCTGTGTGCCTGTGTGCAGGGTCTGAGTGTCCCTCTGTCCTGGTCAGTGTACGGCCTGCCGGCATGGCTGTGACCATGGCTGTGAGCTGTGTTCCCATGTGCAGTGCCTGAGCGTGTTCCTCTGTCCTGGTCAGTGTATGGCCTGCCGGCATGGCTGTGACCATGGCTGTGAGCTGTGTGCCCGTGTGCGGTGTGCCCATGTGCAGTGCCTGAGCGTGTTCCTCTGTCCTGGTCAGTGTATGGCCTGCTGGCCTGGCCGTGACCATGGCTGTGATCTGTGTGCCCGTGTGCGGTGTGCCCGTGTGTGGTGTGCCTGTGTGCAGGGTCTGAGCGTGTCCCTCTGTCCTGGTCAGTGTACGGCCTACTGGCGTGGCCGTGACCATGGCTGTGAGCTGTGTGCGGTGTGCCCGTGTGTGGTGTGCCTGTGTGCAGGGTCTGAGCGTGTCCCTCTGTCCTGGTCAGTGTACGGCCTGCTGGCGTGGCCGTGACCATGGCTGTGTGCGGTGTGCCTGTGTGCAGGGTCTGAGTGTCCCTCTGTCCTGGTCAGTGTACGGCCTGCTGGCGTGGCCATGAGCTGTGTGCCCATGTGCAGTGTGCCCATGTGCAGTGTCTGAGCATGTCCCTCTGTCCTGGTCAGTGGACAGCCTGCTGGCATGGCTGTGACCATGGCCGTGAGCTGTGTGCCTGTGTGCAGGGTCTGAGTGTGTCCCTCTGTCCTGGTCAGTGTACGGCCTGCCGGCGTGGCTGTGACCATGGCTGTGAGCTGTGTGCCTGTGTGTGCTGTGCCCATGTGCAGTGTCTGAGCGTGTCCCTTGTTCCCGCAGGTGCAGCAGTGAAGGCAGGATGCTGTCCCGACTCCGCGCAGCCGCGGTTCCGTGCGCCCTGGCGCGGCGCAGCCTGCACACCAAGGAGAAGGGCAAGCCRCTCATGCTGAACCCGCGCACAAACAAGGTGGGTACTGCGTCCCTTCTGGGTGCCTTATCTGCCGATAGCCCCGCGGGTCTGGGGCACTGGGGCGCAGCCAGAGAAGGGTGCAGGGACAGAGGAGCTGGGGATGGCTTTGGGGTCACTGCCTGGACACCTGCGTCCTGCACAGTCAGTGCTGCCACTGCCCAGTGGCAGAACGGGGGCTGCTGGTGCTGCCTGACCTCCAGCTCCGTTTGGGGCTGGCTCAGCAGAAGTACAGCTTTAGCAGATGCAGAGTCTTCGTTCACAGTCTGCAGAAGTTAACTCTGAATCCGGACTTGCTAACGATAGACAGTGTTGGGATCTCTGTCCTAGTCCTGGCTCTTCCCTGGAACACTGAGAATTGGGACTGAGCCACAGCACCTAAGAAACATTCCTGTGCAGAGTCTGAAAGAGCATCTAAAAATAAACCTGGACTGGAGCTGACTGGGAAGTAGAGATATCATGTTAATTTCATGCATTGAGGCAAACTTCTAAGAAAATAGCTTTTCATTCCCTTCAAAAAACTGTTCCTATTTCCACAAGCCCATCCTCAGCCTCTTTTTTCTTTTTTTTTTCCTGGAGTTGTAGTGGCCTTCAGGACTCCGAAAGCCCTTAGTATGTAAATTAAAACTGGTAAGGAATCAGATGAGGCTTTTGGTACCTGTTCTAAGATGACTGAAGCGGTCAGGAAAGGTGACAAATTCACCTGTCTCCAACAGGGCATTTCCTGAGCAATGGAGCTGTGGAAAACAGGATTCTTTTCCCCTTCCCTTTTCCCCGGACAGCAGAGTGCAAGATGCCTCAATCCTGCATGAATCCAGGCTGCCTGAGCAGAGAGAGAATTGTGGAAGTTAGAGACCAGCTGAATGCAGAATTAAAACTGARATTGCTGTGTCAGGGAAGGAGGAAAGAGTAAATTGGTGTGATTTGTCAAGATCAGATTATCTCGAGACTTTCTGARCTCTAAAGACTTTGACATGCCTGTGGAAATTACTTCAACCCCTGTAAGCTCTTCCAAATGCTGATTATGCAACAGTATTCAGAAACAAGAACAATAGGTCATTTCTTACTGTTTTTCAAGTGGTAATATCCTTCCATTTTTTATTTTTCTAAACTCTGGAATTCTTTGCTGAACTGAGTACAATGCAATTTTTTTTGAGGCGTAGGAGGGAGYAGGGAGCTTCTGGTTAATGGCAATTGATTTTTTTGAACGTTTTAATGCCTCCAAGAAACTATACTTGTGAGAGGGAAGCCCATTGTGCATTAGCTTGGCTCTGCTGTATCAGTCTGTCCTTGCTGCTGACGCCTGTTGGAATGGATCAGCAAGCTCATTAAGTGATCCTGCTTGATGCTGGATATCTGTATGGAAATGGATTTTGGATATTCAGCGGAGAAATAAGTGATTTATTAAACACACTGGGTACTTTACCCCTTGTGCTTTCCTTGCCCACAGTACCTCACGTGCAGATATATGTATGTGTATATCTATAATTATATACAGACACAGATAAAGGGCATAATCTCTTGCTGGCTGCTTGCTGAGATTATCATGTTTTTCTTGATTATATTTAATTTTTACGGTCCTCTATCAGTTCTGCAGAACATTTGGTGTCCCCTAACACGTGTTCCTAAAACAAGAGGTGCCGAAGGACGGCATCAGGGGCAGAAACCAACCCTCACCCTTGTGCAAACTCATCTGTTGCTCTTTGCCACGGGAGGAGGTTTTTCTCTTATAATCGCTTTTATTTTTTTGCCAGCCCTGACCTGTCTCCTGTAGGTGGACACCCCACCTGCACCAGCTGTTTTGGGGTTTGTGTTTGAGGGTCAGACATCACCTGTGCAGTGTCAGGGTGGCTCAAAAGAGGCCGTGAGCTCTGCCAGCTGTGCCCCCAGTGCTGCAGTTGCACAATGGCAGAGCCGACTATAACTGCTTCTGGCATCCTCTGTCTGCTCAGAGTCCTCYGAGATGTTTGATTTCTGCTCCTTGGCAGCGACTCAAATTGCAGTTAATTGGCTTCAGGACGTTCTATTCTGCTGGAGATCCCTGCTGTGCCAAGGCAGCACTTTAGGCTTGCTGGGCACTCTAGAGCGCTGTTAGGACAATCTCACCAGTTTAGTGCTGGCAATTAAATTGTTACTTTTATTGTGTGGTGCTTTTTGTGGGCCAGGGTTTGGTCTTGGGGCACAGAGCAGGTGATGCACGAGTCCAAGATCCCTGACTCTGATGGTACCTGCTCTGCCACATGGAGTGCCATCMGTGTGTCCTTACCTGTGCTGGAAATACATGCCCTGTGGTGTTTGTTATGTGTGGGGGTTTTTTTTCCCTTTTCTGTGGCTTGCAGAAAATTTGTTGCTCTGAATGATTTGGTGACACTTCCCATGTTTTAGTTGGTGATTTTGGTTGTGGCATCAGTTCTCCTTGTGAAGAAGTGTGACTGTATTTTGTACAGTTGATTCTATTACTCCCTTTTCTGTGACTCTGCTCCTCGAGATTGTTGGGTTGTCACAGAATCACAGAATCCTGGAGGCTGGGAAAACCCTCCCGTGGAGAGGGACTGCAGACCATCAAGTCCARGSTGTCCCTRATCTCCASCTTGTCCCCAGCCCAGAGACCTGAGTGCCACATCCARGCCTTCCTTGGGCACCTCAGCGTTGGGGACTCCAACACTTCCSTGGGCAGTTGCAATGTCTGACCACYCTTTCCATGAAGAAATTCCACCTGTTGTCCAAAAACTCCTCCTCTACTGAGGAGGCACTGATAGTGCCTCTCAAACACCCAGCTTCAGCTGGAATTGGGAATCACACATGCACGTATTTGTGTATATGTATGTGCCCATCCACATGTGCTTGGAAATACGTGCTGTTTATAACTTGCACTGGTGGAGGTTAATCCTAATCCTGAGAAACTTTCCCAGTGTCTGTCTTCCATAAGAGTCATCATCTTCTCATATGTTACATTTTGCTCGCAGTTTGATCTGTGTTCATTMCCAGCTTTTTCAGCCCTATTTATTTTCATCCATGTCTTACTGAATACTTCCAGAAACTCTGATGAATTTACCTTTGTATAARGAGACCATTTCCTTAAGAAACTCGTACATGGTCTCACTGATTACAGGGAAATTCCCTAACAGTGTGTTTCCAATTCAGAATAAAAAAAAATAAACAAAAAAAAGCCAAACAAAGTCAAAGCTATTTGGACAAAATAAAGGGTGGGACGAGAGAATGTAAAGAAAATATTGTCTTAGCTTGTAGATATAAAAGTAGATCTGCMATTTCTCACCATGCTGGTTTTGACACTTTCCATTGATTTTAATACTTTTTAGATTTAGCCTGAGTCAGCTGGGCTGGGCAGCCAGGGCGTGGAAGGCACGATGCCCGTGGGCCTTCCYGGGGAAGCCAGGACAAACAGGATGTGCAGAGTTTCTGCACACGGTGGGTGTCTSGTTGCTAAGACTTGCAGTGCTTGAAACTCTGCTGACAGCATCTGATCAGGCACAGAGGAAGGTCTGAGAAGGCAGGAAACTGCCAGGAGCTGTGCACACACACCCCTGGCCCAAAAATCCCTGGCAATTCTGTGTCCTGCCCGGCTGGGTTGGAGACTGAGGGATTCTGGGATGGAGTTTGCGTGGCCGTGCAGCTGAGGGTTTATCGCCTTCCCCGAGGTCTGAGTGCTTGCAAAAGGAATAAAACGTGGAAAGGTGGGACTGTTCAATCTGTAACCAGGTGCCAAAGGTGGTAGGAGGGTATGGAACCTCACTCACCTGAGAGGAGGTGTTCTGTTTGGGACCTGTGAACTGCTGGACAGGGGTGGAGGGAGGAAGGAAGGGATGGGATGGGAATGCCATGGGATTTCTGTTGGAGARTTAATGCCCGTAAAGGAGAGCGAGAGCAACCACATGTGCTCAGCTGGAAAAATAACAGTTTAATGAGSTGTCCCCGAGGTGCTCAGGGATGCCATTTCAATCATCATGCTGATGATCTGCAGTGTGCAGCTCTTCCATCACCGTGGAAAACAAGCCCGGGAGAGGCCGGGTCACCTCTTTGGCGGCGTGTGAAGGCTTTCTGCAGCCGGCCTTTGCCCCTTTCCTGCAGCGAAATGCTTTCAGCGGCAGCCCCATCATTAGCAGGTGAGCCAGGTGGGCTGGCTCAGTGTGGCTCCTCGGCCAGGTRGTTTATGACACTCGTACACAGGGGTCCAGGAGCTGGTGGCAGCTTTGCCTGCACGGGTGGAGGTGTTCAGAGCGGGAAGGAGATGCARCAGCAGGGACTACCTCGCTGTGCGGTGTCAGCCACGACCCTCTAGGGTATTGATTCTGCTATTTCTGCGAGAATGAAGGTGGAAAATGGGGCTTGAAACATGAAGGAGGAAGGAAATCAAAGATTAYCATATTCTGACCTTGTTCTCACAAACTTTTAATCTCTGGTAGAGATAGCAAAGACACCTTTGATTCTTATGAATGAACTTTATGAATTTGCCATGGAGGCATCTTGTGCAAYAGTGACCTTTGTGTTTAGCCTGAGGGAGCAAAGTTAAGAGAAACCRCCCACAATCTGACATAAAATCTACTTTATTTTCAAGATGTTTATGATATTGCTTCAAAGGCTGTCCCACAGTGCTGTATGTGTTCTGACAATTATTAGGGCTTACATGGAAGCCATTCTTTAAATCTTTTGTGCAGCAGAGTAACTCATTCTCCTATCAGTGGCGTATTTGGATATAATCTGTATGTACATGTTTACCATGAGCCCCCCTGAGTGGGGTTTTTGTTGTATATGGGAGCATTTGTGGGTCAGTTAAAAGTCCACTGTCTTTTGTACATAGCTGCAAGACTTGCTGGTGGGGAAAGCTTACCACCACTGCTCCTTCTTTACTCRGAAACCTCTCAGAATTACTTACTCGGTAGTGCTATAAAAACCGTGCTTGCAGGATCCAGGCTCCTCCATGGAAAGCAGGCAGCCAGAATTTGTGTATGCTGGTATTTATAGCAGCACTGGCTTTGTGCGATGGAGCCCAGTTGCTGCAAGGTCCCGATGCCAGATAGTTTGTGGAATAAAGTTCATGGTGATTCAATGTGAGCTTGTCTTAACTAAAATACTGCCGACATTTCACTTCGCTTGCATTTTTTTCCCCTCCTTCCGGAAGAACATTGGTTTTGTTGCAGTAAATTTGTGAGTGTGTGTTAATTAATTAATTAATTCGTCAGTGGGCTTTGTAGTGTGCTGAGTTTCCTCCTGGACGCGCTCCCTGCCTGTGCTGGCTCGGGTTGGACACCTGTTTGTTCTGAGCTGTAAAGAGGATTAAGGAAACTGAGMTCTAAGTGAAAGTCAGCACACAACGCTGAGGAAAGGACACCCAGCACTGCGGGTCAAAGGAAACCGAAAAGCAATCCCTGATGCTGAAACCCAGACTGTTAGAGCACTTAAGCACTTAATCCCGGCAGAAACTAGAGGTAATTTGCCCTTAAGTGCTGGCATSGTAAGTGCCTTGGAGAGCATCAGTCGCGGCTGCAGAGAGCTGAGTGCCTCCCGATTTGCTGGGGCTGGCTCTGGTGCTGCTCAAGGGGGTGAAAGGGCACTAAATATGAAACACTGCAGCTCCCAGCGCAGGGCATCCTCCATCCTGCGAGATACTGCATGGGCAGCAAGCTGCAGTCCCAAATCCACATCCCAAATCCAAAACAAGCTCATGGTCATGGGTAAAAATAATGAACTGTAATGCAGCAAGTGTTAGAAGAACCCAGGGGGTTTTATTGCACTGCTCTGGACTAAASTTGTTTTGTTCCAGTTGGAACAAGGACTGAATTTCTGTGTGAAGGCTGATGTCATTCTTATTCCTGAGTTAAACCTGAGCAGGAATTAATGCATCTTTTAATGCGGTGAGATGYAATTGTTATGGAAATCAACAGCTGAAAGTACTCAGTGTCACTTAGAAATTCACCGTGTTTGATGTTATTGTCACTGCAGACACATTGAACACCCAGGTTSCCTACAGACAAGAAAGAATGTGAATAAAGTGAATAAAGAGGGCTCTCTGTTCTGCTCAGAACTGAGCTCAGGGCTCGTGGGCATTGTTAGGGGTGCAGATGGTTTAAGATCACAGGCTCCACTGTGCCGGGAAACGGGGATAAGCCACGTTCCAGTGTCATGCTGGAAATTAGAAATTTGGTAGGCTTTGTTTGCGAGGGGCTTGAGACTTTCTGAAGGGCAGGATGTATGTTTTGCTAGTGAGGTATTTCACATTGTTCACAGTGAAACGTCKGTGTGGCCAGTGTGGCACCACTGAAGGCACTCTGGCCTTCCACAAGCTTTAAATTTCAGTGGCCTTGCTGCTGAGAGACTAAACTTGTTTTTTGTTTTTTCTTCTTCTTCTTCCTCTAAACACTGTAAATATTTTGGCATCGTTTTTGTTTTTGTGGTGTCTAAAGTAAGAGTGAACACACTGTGAATGTTTCCCAGCTGCCCTGGGCTGTGCAGCCTCSATCCTTGCACTGCAAGGACAGCTTGTGTTGGGAGAGGGCTCCTTGAGAAAGGCACAAAGTGCTGATGGCAACAGAGCAGGGGGTGCTCGAGAAAAAGGGGGAGAGAGCTGTGGTGTGTGCTTGTGTGCAAGACCCTCAGAAAAATCAGTATTTCTTGTGAAGTGGGACTAAAGTAGGTGCTTTGCAATACACAGCAAACCTCTGGGGCATTTGGAGTGTGTTTTTCTGGGATTTTTCTTGTGTCAGTGCTGTTTACATGGCTGCGTTCTCAGTGGGAATGCTGGATTATCCAAATAAATTYTTTTAAAAGCTACAAGAAATAGCTGAAGTGACTGTTACAGCTTGCCAAGAAAAAACGACAAACAAACACAGATCCCACCCWCCCAAGAAAAAACCCTCCAAAAATCCAGCAGCCGGAATAAAAACTTCAGGAATGAACTATCATCTGAAATTTATTTATGTTTAGTATTGGAAGAATGCTGGAGAACAAGAATTAGATTGGGAAAGAAAACTGTGGTTTGCAAATGACTCCTAACTAYTTGTAGAAAAATTACACTATCCTGGTATTAAAATGTTGAATTGAAATCAATGTTCAGTGTCAAATCTACTAAATACAGAGAAAACCAAATTTATTTTAGGGTTAAATATTTGGAGTTTTCTGCAAGAAGGTATTTGCAAGTGTTTTTTACAAAACACTGGAGGATTTTGGGTTTGGCCCTTTTTTTCTTGCTTTCTAACTTTTTGAGTATTTTATAACCATAGGACATAGTATAGAATTAGTACAGAAAAACTTGGACTGCTTCAGTCAATATAGTCAAAAGAATTTACGTTAAACATTATTTAAATGAGGAAAGAGAAAAAATCATGTAAAAATAGTCTTTTTTCTAATGATGGGATTTTTTTCTCTCAGGAGTGTTGTTTAGAAACTGTTCAAGTGTGATGAATTGCACTAGAAACTAGACTCTTGTGAGAGGTTTTTGTTAATGAGTATGCTTTCTACAAATACCCGTGAAAAGTCTGTTGTCACACAAKCAGAGGTGAAAATGTTTGTGTTCTAATCTGAATTGGTGTCTTTTATTGTCAAGTGGAAAAGTACAGGTTTTTTTTTCTTGTAACTTCAGGAGCTGGACCTGGATGGCCCTTGTGGGACCTTTCCAGGTCGGGATATTCTGACTCTGTGACCTTTCCTGATTGCAGGAGGAGTTTGGAGTGCAATTACAGGGCATAAAGCAAACCCGAGAAAGCTTTTAAAATCTTTTTTCAACTTGGCAGTGAGAATCTGAAAGCTGAGAGACTGCGCAGTGCTCTGTTTTTGCACGGAGCTGCTTTGGTGAACAAAGGCAGTGCCTGTGAGCAGAGCTGCTCCTGGTTTGCATCTCCCCCATGGCCACCGGCCCTTTCCCTGCCGGATTCCCCTTTTCCGCAGGGACCGATGCTCAGCTTGGCACGGGAAAGGCTTCCCTGGGCTCTGAGTTCCTGTGATTGCAAATTGTGATGTAATCCCCCGCTGATCTGGCCCCGTGGGCAGGCTGGAACAGGGAGAGCTGAAGGGGCAGAAGGAGCGGTGCTGGCTGTGTGGCTGCGGGCTCAGGGCTGGCTGCCAGCCCGTCCTTGGACCGGCGGTGTTCTGCAAAGTGACACGGGCAGTGGGTGCTCCCGAGGAGCTGCCAGCACTCTGCTCCGAGCAAACCCCTCGCCCTGAGTGCTTCCAGTGCTGTCACTGTGCCTGAACCGGCCTCATCTACAGCAGGGGACAGGCAGAATGCAGACAATCAAACCAGTTCTGTCATTGCAGGGCACCCAGGGCAGTCCCACACCCACAATGGCTCACGGGTTTTTCACCTTTCTCACTTTTGTCCATTTGCACATCGGGATTTGCTGAATCCTCCAATTGCAGCTCAGCCAATGCAGTCATTGACTCCAAGTTGGCTCCCCCCAATTCTCTGTTGTTTCCATCTCTTGGGGCCTGGCACAGGGAGGTGTCCTTGAGTTTGGGGGCTCAATTCCTTGAGGAATTGTTTCATGTAAAAATGGGAGAGCAGGAGCTCAGCACTGTCTGTGGAGTGTGGAGTTAAACACTGAAGAATTCCAGGAGTAGAGATATGTGGAAAATGCAGAAGCTGAAATCTAAAGACATCATTATCAGTAAATAATTCAAGTCAGTATTTAAATTATACATATTTACATCATACATTGTTTATAAGAATACATGTGAACTCTTCATCTACCTTGAAACTGAGAAGAATGGGAAGTTTTCTCAGTTTAACTCTTCTGATTTGCTACAAATGAGGCTTTTTAGTAGCAGACAAGTAGATTAGTTCTGTCCCTAAGTGAAAATGAAGTATTTGGGTTGAACTGGGATCGTAATAGAAGTATTATGACAATATGGTAACTTTGCTGTTATTGTGAACATGTATTTACAAACATGATCTCCCTGGACTGCTGAAATTGTGTATGAAAAAGCAACAAATGAAGCAATGCAAATAAAAATCTGTGGACTGAGTGTTACTGTCGGTGGTTGTAGGGACCAGACTGGGTGACCCACATTACACGATGGGAAAAGCAGCCGTTATTTCATTTTTAATCTGTTTGCAGTGGGACCTCATAGTTGTTCTCCACTTCCGCAGAGGAAAATGAAATCTGGCAAAGGGCACGAGGCCTCAGGAACGCGGACAAGCTGTGGTCAGCAGGAATACCCACAAGGGAAACCCCAGGAGGGGCACCCGAGGAATTCCCAGGCATTCCTGGAGATCCCAGGCGAGAGCTGATGATTGTTGCTCACCTCTGGTTTCAGGGCATGGCCTTCACGCTGCACGAACGGCAGATGCTCGGGCTGCAGGGACTGCTACCTCCCAAAATAGAGACACAGGACATCCAGGCCTTACGCTTCCACAAGAATTTGGCAAAAATGACCGACCCCTTGGAAAAGTAAGTGCTGCTCTCCAGCCTTGTCCTGTCGTGTGAGTGAACAGCAATGCTGGGAATGGCAATAAAGTGGAAATGTGGAAATACTGTGCGGGGTAACCAGACAAGGTTTCTAATGCCTCCGCTGGGTTTCTCAGTTCTCGGGTTTTGGCACAGAAAACTGCTTTCATCATGTAATTTAATCACGTTGAGGAGCTTTTTTTTTTAATATTCCATGGCCATAAAACAGCAAAAGAGAATGTGTGAAAATCAGTAATAAAGCTGCAAACCCGCCTGTAACCTGTCATACATATTTCTGTGACAGGTAAGATGGAGTGGCAGGTTGTTAGAGCCTGTTCTAAAAAAATGGGTGATAATGAAGGTAAATTGAGCATTTGAGGTATCAAAGCCAGCGCTTAACATATACAGCAGTTACTGCTAAAAAGGAACTATGAGTTAAGAATTTTAAGCCTAATGATGTGTATTTTTTTATATCAGTCTTTTATTGTTTAACCACTGACTTGGTGAACTGCGAGGGATTTTGCTGTGTTTGTTTTTAGAGTGCCATGTTTTTAACATCCTTTTGCTGTTTTCACATAATCTTTACGTGTATCTGCCTGTAAAAATGCATTTTCCTGCAGGCAGGAGAACTGTAGTGGTTTGGGGCTCACTGGATGAAATCAAAGCTCTTTTGTTCTCACCAGAACTGAAGGGTGGCTCTTCAATCCACATCATGTCATTTGCTGGTCCCAAATAGTCGTGTCATCTGTATTGGCCAGTGCCCAGCTGCTGTGGCCTGAGGCAAATTGCTCATTCACTGTCCTTATGTTGTTGGGTCAGCAGCACTGAGTGTGGGTAAATCTGCAAAAATTCAGATTTAATTTGCACACCCACGTAACTCCTTCAGAGTGAACTTTCTGTTAGGGCTTCATTTGTTTTGTGTGTGTGTCAGTGTTGGGACTCACCAGACACGTTTTTTGGGTGAAAAATCCTTTTGGTGATAATTCTGTTTATAATGGTAATGAGAGTCCTGGTTGCATCCTGTAATAAATCCATGGTTTTCTTTAATCTCATTGTGTGCATTGCCTCGTTAGCACGCATGGTGTGTTACTGCCAGTATTTTTATTTCAGCTTTTTGGTGCTGCTGCTCTCTTTCCCTACTTTTGTTTAGTGCTCAAAGCCTGACTTGAGGGGCAGTAGGGCTTCCATGAACAAATAATAGGAAGCATTTTTTTTGCTTTCCCTTCTTTCACTCTGCTTTAAATAAGCAGAAATGGGGGACAATAAGCGGAGTTTTTCCTTGTTTTGATTAGATATATCTACATAATGGGAATCCAAGAGAGAAACGAGAAATTATTCTACAGAGTGCTGCAGGATGATATTGAGCGGCTGATGCCGATTGTGTACACACCGACGGTGGGCCTGGCCTGCTCCCAGTACGGACACATCTTCAGGAGACCAAAGTAAGGACAGTAAATGCACCTTGCTGCTGCTTTGTTTATTTATTAGCAGTTTCTCTGCATTCTTGCCTGAGGCTTGGAAATGGTTTATGTCATTTTCATTCGGGTTCAGCTACGTGAGGCTTGTGCCAACTGAGGGCAGAAAAGTTTGTTAAAACAGATCTCGAGACACAGTTTATACTGAGAAACAGACAGCTGGAGGCAGAGAGGGTGACATGTCACATAAATAAATAAAAAGTTCCATAGGTCCAGCCCTGATTTCTCTGTCCAGGAGGGATAGAGTGGGTTCTGTAGGTCCAGCCCTCATCTCTCTGTCCAGGAGGGGTCACTCCAGGTGGGTTCCATAGGTCCAGCCCTGGTCTGTGTCCAGGAGGGGTCACTCCAGGTGGGTTCTGTACATCC
>NW_026624404.1:44352-47286 GCF_030028575.1 Malurus melanocephalus
CCAGGTGGGTTCTGTCGGTCCAGCCCTGCTCTCTGTCCAGGAGGGGTCACTCCTGGTGGGTTCCATAGGTCCAGCCCTGGTCTCTGTCCAGGAGGAGTCACTCCAGGTGGGTTCTGTACATCCTGCCCTTGTCTGTGTCCAGGAGGGGTCACTCCAGGTGGGTTCTGTCGGTCCAGCCCTGCTCACTGTCCAGGGGTGTCACTCCTGGTGGGTTCCATAGGTCCAGCCCTGGTCTCTCTGTCCAGGAGGGGTCACTCCAGGTGGGTTCCATAGGTCCAGCCCCAGTGTCACCCTCCCATCACTGGGCCTGCTGAGTGCAGGTGCTCCCCAAGTCACACCTGTGCCACCAGCTGTCACCTGAGTTTCTCTGGCACGTGACCTGGCTGTGCCCTGGTTTGGGCTCAGCTGGGACTGCCAAACAAGTGTTCTGTCCCCAGCCTGTGCTGGCCACACCGGCTGGGACCGGCCCCATTCCGGCTCATTTCCATGAGGTTCTCACAGCAGTTCAGAGCGTTCTGGAGCCCTCTGCCTCGAGGGCTTTAGTGCTCTCTGGAAGAAGGGCTGGTCCTTCGCTGCCTTGATGAAGACAGTGACAAACTCATGGTTTTTCTGGTGCTCTGGGGCGGGGGATGTGAAAGATGTGCCCTCAGCTCTCACATGTTTCCCTTGCCCTTCCACACCTGTGTGTGTGTCACAGCTCAGGCTGAAAGCCATCCCAGCATCGCAGAATCGTTTCTTGTCTGGGCAGGAAGGAGCAGCATGGGCTGGCGCTGAGGATGGAACACAGAGCTCTTCCTTCCCTCCTTCCTTTGAGCCAGCACTTCCTGCTGTTGGGCATTAATCTGTCACCGCCTCAGCCGAGCCTTTGTGCCCTTTGCCCCTCACAAAGCTCTGCTCCAGCACAGGAAATGCAGACAGGTCACCTCAGCTGCTGTCCCTGCCCTGCCATGCCATGGAGAGGCAGCTGGCAGTGGCAGCACTGCCCTGTCCCTGCCCTGTCCCTGTTCTGTGTCCCCTCTCCTGTCCCTGTCCCTGCTCTGGGAGGGCAGAATGCTCTGTTCTGTGTCCCTCTCCTGTCCCTGTCCCTGTCTCTGTCCGTGTCCCTGTCCCTGTCCCTGCTCTGCTCTGGGAGGGCAAAGTGCTCTGTGTCTGTGTCCCTCTCCTGTCCCTGTCCCTGTCCCTGTCCCTGTCCCTGTCCCTGTCCCTGTCCCTGTCCCTGTCCCTGTCCCTGTTCTGGGGAGGGCAGAGCGCTCGGTTTTGTGTCCCTCTCCTGTCCCCTCTCCTGTTCCTGTCCGTGCTCTGGGAGGGCAGAGCGCTCGGTTCTGTGTCCCCTCTCCTGTCCCTCTCCCTGTCCCTGTCCCCTCTCCTGTCCCTGTCCCTGTCCCCTCTCCTGTCCCTGTCCCTGCTCTGGGGAGGGCAGAGCGCTCGGTTCTGTGTCCCCTCTCCTGTCCCTGNCCTGTCCCTGTCCCTGTCCCCTCTCCTGTCCCTGTCCCTGCTCTGGGGAGGGCAGAGCGCTCGGTTCTGTGTCCCCTCTCCTGTCCCTGCTCTGGGGAGGGCAGAGTGCTCGGTTCTGTGTCCCCTCTCCTGTCCCTGTCCCTGTCCCTGTCCCCTGTCCCTGTCCCTGTCCCTGTCCCTGCCCCTGCTCTGGGGAGGGCAGAGCTCTCAGTTCTGTGTCCCCTCTCCTGTCCCTGTCCTTCCCTTCTGTAATGTCACCATAGAGATTTCCTGAGCTCAAGCCAAGCTTTTAGGATCCTGTTTCACATCCCTACAGGGGAGGGGAAGGGTCCTGTCATGTTGAAAACTCTGCAGGAGTATTAAAGGTCAATATCTTCAGCAGTGTAAAAGCCAGATAGATTCGCAAAAAGTACTATTTCTTTCGATTTTCAAAATATCGATTTTTTAGATATTGTCCTTTAAGTGATTTATGCCTGTGGTTGTAACACTTTGAATTGTCTGATTTGACATTTAGTTTTACAGACCAAGGTGAAATTTCTGATTGTCATCCGTAAAATGTTTCTATTTTGTGCATTTTCTTTCTTTCAGGGGATTATTTATTTCTATCTCAGACAGAGGCCACATAAGGTCAATTGTGAACAACTGGCCAGAGAATGATGTTAAGGTACTGTTACTGTGTGATTAATTTCTTGTTATTATTTCGTCTCAGTTGAGCTTTTTAAGTTTTACTATAATTTGATGGAAATATAAATATTAAATAATTTATCCTTGGCTGTTTAATGACAATAGCAAAATGCAGCTGATTAAGGTAATGCATACTTGAAGATCAGTGTTTTATCCTAAGCATGAGGTTTATGGGTTGAGGRGAATATTCTTTTAATCTGTTCCTTGTTTGACTGTGCAAACATAGGAAAAAACCCGTAACTGATATTGATTTAATCTTTATACATTTCAGTGATCGTATATGATTTCACCTACTTTTTTTTTTTCTTTCAGGCTGTTGTCGTGACTGATGGAGAACGAATATTGGGTCTTGGAGACCTGGGGGTGTACGGGATGGGGATCCCGGTGGGAAAGCTTTGTTTGTACACGGCCTGTGCAGGGATCAATCCCGATAAATGCCTGCCTGTCTGCATCGACGTTGGGACTGATAACACAGTGAGTTCCCCGAACTCTGCCAGACATGAGCTACCCCTATGAAAAGGGAGGTTTTTTAAAGAAGATGCAGTGCTAAAAGAGAACGTTTTTATTTGAGATAAACCCAAATGTTTTATGCAAAAGGTAAATGATTTGGAATTCACTATACAGTGATGTAGAAGTGCCTGTTAATTTGTCCATGAAAGAGTGCATTTTGGACTAATTGGAATGCTGGGGCACTGCAAAATAGGCAGTCAGTTTTGAGCTGACTTTAAGAAGCCTGAAATGGGAATTAGATTTATTAAAGCAGTTTATTGTTGGCAGTATTGATCTGTTCCGTTT
>NW_026624404.1:49905-51215 GCF_030028575.1 Malurus melanocephalus
GATTGATCCTGAACACTCCTATTGGTGTTTGTTGGAGGTGATTGATCCTGAACACTCCTATTGGTGCGTGATGGAGGTAATTGATCCTGAACACTCTGCTGGTTTGTTCTCTCGCAGACTCTGCTGAAGGATCCGTTTTACATGGGGCTGTACCAGAAGAGGGATCGCTCGCAGGTGTACGATGACCTGATAGACGAGTTCATGGAGGCCATTACGGACAGGTATGGTGCACAGGGATGGCACAGAGCACTCTGACTCCTGTCCCTGGAGCTCTGAGGTAGTGAGGGAAGGACCAGGAGCTGTGGCAGGCGTGTGTGCCTGTCCCTGGGGTGACATCCTTGGTGACCTAGAACACACTGCCTGTATCTCTCTKCTCAGCACACCGTGCCTCCAGAGATCATTCACTGCGTGCAGGGCTCTTTGTGTGTTTCTGCACTAGTGGAAACGTTTGCCATGTTCTGCAGGTATGGCCAGAACACGCTCATCCAGTTCGAAGACTTTGGAAACCACAACGCTTTTCGRTTTTTGAGGAAATACAGGGAAAAGTACTGTACCTTCAACGATGACATTCAAGGTACATCCTTTGTGTGTTTTTCTCAGTATACATGCCAAAACTTTGCCCAGGGCACAGCCTGCCAGGCAGACATGTTCAGCTGCCCTGAGATTTGTACTGCTTTTGCAGGGACAGCCTCGGTGGCCTTGGCAGGACTGCTGGCAGCGCAGAAAGCCACTGGAAAACCACTTACAGAACAGAAAGTGYTGTTCCTTGGAGCAGGAGAGGTCAGTTCCCTGAAGGGTTTAAGATGTTTAAATGTGTATTTTCTCATCCTGTAGGACTTGTGGAGATTTGCATTCTCTGAATTCCATTGCACAAGTTTTTGTATAAGGCCAGCTGAGATACATTAGCAGAAGGGACTCTACCTAATCAGGATTATGTGAAAAGTTTATCATTCTCAGGGACTCATTTTTCATTTGCTTGCATGGCCTTGAGAAAAGCATCAGGGACTTGTGTGTATTTGAAAGGAAATTCACCATAAAAAGGTGATGTAGTAAGCCAATSTCGTTAATTTTTATGGCTCTGGAGAGAAGCACGGGGAGCTTTTCCCAGCAAGGTGATTCAGCGTGCAGCAGGCAGCGGTCACCGAGCACAGCGAGCTCCTCGGTACATCAGCACAATTGCTCCTGTGGTGCTGACAAAATAACTCAATTATCTGCGAAGTTCTCCATCTGGGGAAAGGCCCTGATTRCAGCAATTGGCCCTGCTCTGCATCTCGCTGTGTCTCATTGCTGCTGCCAGGCTCAGCGGCCAG
>NW_026624404.1:52865-54186 GCF_030028575.1 Malurus melanocephalus
GGGCACTCGGCACTCGCTGTGTGTCATTGTCAGGCTGGGCTGTGTCTGTGGCTGCTGCCCTGCCCAGGCACAGGGCACAGCGCTGGTATAGCTGTCCCCTGGTTTGCGTGTGCCCCTGTTGTCTCAGCAGCGTGCCCTCATGCAGGGGAGCAGTCTCTGTGTGTCAGAGCAGGYTCACAGAGGGGTTTTGTGGGGCTCCTCTACAGGGTGGGTTTGGTGAGGGCAGCCCTCCTCTGAGTTGTTGAAAATCAAATCCTTTTACCCACCAGGCGGCCCTGGGGATCGCCAACCTGATCGTTATGGCCATGGTGGAAAGCGGCGTTTCTCCTGAGGAGGCCTCCCAGCGYGTGTGGATGTTTGACAAGCACGGTTTGCTGGTGCAGGTAGGGGCACACGGCGCTGGCAGTSCCACGGTGCGGGTGGCCGCTGCTGTCCCTGTCCTTGTCACAGCAGGAACCGCTGCTCTCCCTGCAGGGCCGAGAGCAGAAGGTGGATCCCCACCAAGAGCCGTTCACACACCGGGCTCCAGAGCAYATACCAAAGACCTTTGTGGAGGCGGTGAATGTACTTCGGCCCTCAGCTATCATTGGTAAGTGAGGGTTTTTTGGTTTCTATGATTTGGTTATTTGCTGCCTTTAATTTGCTAACGTGGCTMTGGGGAGCTCGGCGACACTGACCTGCACTTCTGATGAAAATGTCAGGCCAATTTTCTGCTTGAAAATACTCGGACCTGTGGTGCTCCTTCTGCACCTTGTGTCCTTGGTGACAGAGAGCAGCCACGACCRTTGTGTTTTCTGCTTTTCTCCTCCYTAACKTGAGTAYRTTTGGTATTTCCTGGCCCTCTTTSCTCCYGTCAGCTTCTCTGGTCAGACYGTGCCAGCAGCACAGTTGSGTCACTGGCATCTGTAGGTATTTATTTACAGCTATCCACAGAGCAGATAGGATTACAGGTGTTCCCTGGTATGACTGCAATTTCCTTTGCACTTGATCTATTTGGAAAAAGTGGTTTTGGCTGAAAACCCTGAAGTATGCAGCCCCTGTAAAAGTACATGGCATAGTTGTGTATTTGTACCTCTGGGTCTTGGTGTGGCAGGAGCACCAGCTCAGGTGTGCCTTGCACAGCGAACACACAGCTGGGGTGAATCATCCAAAAAACCCTGGAATTCACACCTGCTTGCCAAAGACAGTGCTCTTGGTACACACCAACACAAAAAAAAACCCGCGCTTAGGCTTTTGGAGCACACTCGGTACCTGTTCCTGTGAAAATGGTGAATTTCAATCAGGCAGGAGCAGTGCCTGGTTTCCATCTCCAGCTGCCAGA
>NW_026624404.1:55021-65854 GCF_030028575.1 Malurus melanocephalus
CCACTGCAGGAGTGGCGGGAGCCGGGCGCCTCTTCTCACACGACGTGCTCCGAGCCATGGCTGCCATCAACGAGCGGCCCATCATCTTCGCGCTCAGCAACCCCACGGTGAAGGCCGAGTGCACGGCGGAGGAGGCCTACACGATAACGGAGGTGTGTGAACTGCAGTGGGGGCTGCTTGGTGGGAGAGCTCAGGCCGTTCATTATCACTGGGACATCACAGTGCTGGTGTTCCTTGCCTTCTAACACAAGTAGATGGGGTTTCAAATGGATTTGATGAAGCAGGGCTTGGTTTTTAGGTAACAACATTTCGCAAAGCTTAAAAAAGCTTGTTACCACTTTTTGTTACCGCTTTTCTGAGAGAATGATCACCGGTACTGTTACATGGCTGTGCTCAGTTAACTGTTTYTCACTGCTCTGTTTAATTATTTTGTGTTTTAATGAAGCATGACAGCATCGTTATAGGCCTAAGGGCGAGCTGTGACATGGAGTGCAGTCCTTGGAGCAGGTGATGTCCTTGCAGCAGTGCAGGAGCCGTGCTGGCGCTCAGTCTGGCAGGTGCCATTAGCACTGACCCGTGGGGCCCTGTGCTCCCGGGGCAGGGCTGGCCTCTGTCCCCTGTCACAGGGCTGTGTGACGTGCACTGGCACCACCACACGGCTGGAGGAGCCAGCTGGGAGCRCACACACCTCGGAGCCAGGACACCTTGTGGGGCGTGCACACTGCACTTTGGGGCTGGGTTTTTGCCCAATAACTCTGTTGTTATCCAAGGAGTGCATCCAGACCTGAGTTTTGCCTTTATTGAGGAAAATCTTTTACCCGTGGGCACAGCTCTTTGGTGAAGCTGATGGCCGGTGAAGGGAGCCCGAGGGGAAGGTGCTGGGGGCACAGAGCACCTGGAGCAGCTCACAGTTCCTGCGAGCCTTGGAACTGGGGGTGGTGGCTTTCCTTGACACTCAGAATGCAGCTGGTGTCACCACTGTCCTGGCTGCTGGGCCTGCCTGCTGACTCAGGGCTGGGGCTGGTGAAAGGACTGCTTTTGTTTCTATTTCTTTGTTTCTAAACAGTCCCAAATCGGGTGACTCGTTTGAGAATGGGGGTGTGGAGATCTTCCCAGTGTGCTGGTGCAGGCTGTGAGCTCCTCCCTTGCGCTGCTGGCGTGGCTCCGTTTCCAGCGTTGTGGCAGTGTCAGTGTCACACGGGGCGGGTGGCACTCTGCTGTCCCCTCTGACACCCACGTTCTGCTCTGTGTTCCCGGGCCCATCAGCTYGGGAGGAGCCCTGGAGCTGCGGCCTCGGGACAAAGTCCACATCTTATCTTCTAACAGTACAGTCACTGGGGCTGGAAAAGGCCTCCAAGGACATCGACTCCAACTGTTCCCAGCACGGCCAAGGCCACCACTGACCCATGTCCCCAAGTGCCACATTCACATTGTTTCAGGGATGGGGACTCCACCCCTGCCCTGGGCAGCTGTGCCAGGGYTGGAYMRGCCYTTYYSWKRARGRAWTTTYCCCMAWKKYCCCCCYKSCCCYKCCCYRGCCCATCCTGAGGCCRTTYCCTCTCCTCCTGTCCCTGTTCCCTGGAGCAGAGCCCGACCCCCCCGGCTGYCCCCTCCTGTCAGGGAGTTGTGCAGAGCCACAAGGTCCCCCBDGAGCCTCCTTTGCTCCAGGCTGAGCCCCTTTCCCAGCTCCCTCAGCCGCTCCTGGGGCTCCAGACCCTTCCCCAGCTYCGTTCCCTGCCCTGGACAAGCTTTTAAATKACAATGGTTTAGTATCTCTCAGCTRTCTTKCRTTAACCACAATTCTGAGCTGGGCAGTGTTGCAGTGTGTTAATTCCAGTATCTTGGGTAGAAAGTAAACAAGAGTTAGTTGTGTAGCCAAGACTTCAGCTGGCATAAATAAATGTAAAAACTGCTGCCATCTCCAGCTGAAGGAGTCCAGGAGCATATTTAGAGGGGAAATCAGCCTGCTGTTTGCTTTAATTTTCCACAGAATATCCGATCAGCAGGTGTGTTCAGGGAGGGGGCTGATGTGTGCCCCTGGCTGGGTGCTGATGGCAGACCCCAGGGTGGATGGCAGTGACAGGGCAGAGCAAGGCTGTGCTCCTTAGGCCAGGTGTGATGGCATCTGCCCTGCAGCAGCTGCGTGAGCACAGCTTGAAGAATGTTTGAACCCGGTGGAGAGAAGGTCTTTTGGGGTTCTTTCCCTCTGTTGGATCCATATATTTTTTATTCATTAATTTCCATATTTCCAGTAATTTATACACATGGGTTATTTGGACCATTAAGTACTGCTGTGGTTTTATTCCAGTCCTTACCCATAAATTTTGTAGTGTTTCTGTCTCTTTAAGCTGTTCAGTTGTTTGTTTTCATGATGCTCCGTGGTTCTCTGAAATGCACTCAGCTGACCCCCAGCTGGCCCTTCAAAACACATTTTTCCTTTGGAGATACAGTAATTCCCTGGGAAATGGACTCCAGAACCCTGGTGGTTCTGTGATTCTGTGATTCTGTGGAAATGTCCAGCGTCAGTTACTTTGTCACGCAGCTAACACAGTTTGTCAGGCGTTGGGGATCAGAGCTGCCAGCCCGGTGTCTCCTGGCTTTGGGAACTGATCCTGGTTTGGTGAAGTCCCAGCCTGCAGCAGAGGCCACAGGGGAACAAAGATGCTATCACTAACCTTTCATTCCTTATTTTTATCCCACTAGATGGCACCTGTGGAAGGCTGGCGGTGCCCCTGTGTGTTCTAAGGGCTTCTGCTGCCTTTTAATGTGCTTTGTCTGGCGGGGCTGTCCCCTGGAGCATCTGTGTGCTCTGCTCCCTGCACAAAAGGCTCTTGCCGTGGGTGTGCCCTGACAGACACAGCTCCAGACTCCGCGGCTCCTTGGGCAATCTGTTCTCAAACACAGGGGTCCTGGGGAACCCCAAGGGTTTTGARCTGATGTTCTTAAGCCTGTTACTCAAATGGAAGTCAGGATTTTTTTTGTTTTCAGTGGTTTTACTGCTTGAGAACAAGGTCATTTATCTAGAGGGTGTAGTTCACCCTGTCGTGGGTTTAAAARTAAAACCATGTGTTTTAATATTTTGTGCCAATTAAAATCCTTCCCAAAGGAATGATAAGCAAACCACATTATTCACTCCTCTCTCAGCTCTGGGCAACACAAGTGTGATGCAGCAGTTCCTGCCTGTGCCCTCCCACCCTGCAGCAAGAAAGTGACCTTTTGATCCTATTTGTGCTCCAGCCAGTGTCGGTCACTGGTCAGCCTGCACGGTGGCCATGGGGCTGGCCTGTGGCTGTAGCAGTCATGACCATGGTGATGGCTAACGCACAAGCGCTTCATTCTGTGTGTGAGCAGCTCTTCTAGGGCACCGCTCCCTTGAAGAACGTTGAATGATTCAATAAACACATCTCCCCCGAGCCTGGAGGGCTGCATAGTGCTGTGTGGGGTTTTTGTTTGTACTTTTTTTGCTCGTCCCTGGCTCTCAGACCACCCCACGCTGTGGCCCCAGCAGTGCCTGACTGTGCCCGTTCCTCCTSTCCAGGGCCGCTGCTTGTTTGCCAGCGGCAGTCCCTTCGAGCTGGTGACTCTGAAGGATGGCAGAACCTTCAAGCCTGGCCAAGGAAACAACGCCTACATTTTTCCAGGTAATAAATAAAGCCGTTATCATTTAAGCTCTGAGATGGRGCTGCTTGCACCTTTCCCTGGGCTCCCTTGGTGCACAGGCACAGTCAGCGAAACAGAACGAGGAGATGATGCCAATCTTTGAGCATTTGGGAAAATGAGTGAGTGAGTGACAGTCAGCTCTGAGTGGGTGCTGGGCTTGTGCAGTTCCATACGTGACACGAGAGCAAACCCAGCTGCATGTTTCTAGGAAAACACAAGGGTGTTATTAAAGGCTTTGGGAGCTGCTGCGCTGTGGGTTCCTCTGCTTGTTTTGGGAGGAAAGGCGAAAAGAAATGTTAATGTGCACTTGCAGTTGTGTTAGCAGTTCTGGAAGTTAACAGCTCTTAGAGCTATACTGCACAAGTGAGGGTGGAAAAGTAGCTCCGGGGATGTCTCTGCCTCCCCCTTCTCTCCATCTCCTCCTGAGCTGCTGCACCCCAGCCCTTGTCCAAAGCCACCTGCTGTGGCCAGAGGCTGCACACTTGGCAATGGTTTTGTGGAACTGGGAGGTGTCCCTGCCCACAGCAGGGGGGTGGAACCAGATGAGCTTTAAAGCCTCTTCCAACCCGAACCATCCTGTGACTATCTACACTAGAGTGCGTAGAAAGCATGGGGCAGATTTCTAAAAATAATGTTCTAGATGACCTGCAGCTTCTCAGCAGAAGGCTGCATGTTTTAAAGTGATGTGGCCCTAACGGCAGCGATTTCCCTGCAGGTGTGGCTCTGGCTGTGATCCTCAGCAGTGTCCGGCACATCAGTGATAAGGTTTTCCTCGAGGCTGCCAAGGTAAGTCTGGGGGCAGCGCAGGCTTTGGGTTCTGACACCRCAGGGATGGCCTGATGGGCTCTTTCTCAAATCTTGGTGAAACACAGGAGTTTCTTGTTTGATTTCTGTTGGTTTGTCCCTCCGCAATGAAAAAAAAAAGTGTTTTGGTCAAACAAAATTGTGGAAAGAACCGGGTTGGGTGGCAGTTTTGGTTAAGTAGGATGTGTGAATTGCCTCCCAGCCTCATAGCTGTGGCACAGTGGTCAGGGGCGCCGCTGGCCCCAGCACCCCTGGAGCAGGAGCACCTTCCACACCAGAGTGTCCGGGGACCAGGGCCGTACATGCGGGCAGCGCTGTGGTCATTCTTCGGCAGCCTCCATGGTTATGGGGATCCATCCTCTGCAGTACCACAGCTGATTTTGTTAAATGCTTACAGTCAGAATGAGCTGATTCTCAGTTCCACAGATGGAAAGTTTCAGATCCTGGCTGCCTTCCTTCAGTGCTTTGGGAGTGCTCTGGGTGGAAGAACACTGCAGCTGGATCCTCTCAGGTGTCCCAGCACAGTGTTAGTCACGTTTGGGGCACAGTAAATAAAAAGGGTTTATTTTTCTGACTCAGGCACTSGCGGAGCAGTTGACAGATGAGGAGCTCGCACAAGGAAGGCTTTATCCTCCACTGTCCAATATCAGGGAAGTTTCTATTTATATAGCTGTCAAGGTGAGTACGGAACATAAAATAGCGCTGCACTTCAAGTGGTTTATGTGTGCATTAACTGCCGGATCGCACAGTGTGGCCCTTGAACACGGGGTGCCTTGGCATACACACCCAGTTCTTTGTCCCTTCAGTGAGAGATGCTCGTTCAAACGCTCCCTCAGCTGGGTGTTCCAGCGTGGCAGTGGTGACAGACCAAGCGCTGCCCCTCTGGGTGCTGGGGTGCGGTGCCCAGATCACTGTCGGGCGGGTGGGGGCTGTGTCACTGCACTGCTCTGGGGCCATCCAGCAGCGACAGCACCTCCGGGCCGCTCTCCCCACAGGTGATGGAGTTCCTGTACGCCAACAACATGGCTTTCCACTACCCCGAGCCCGAAGACAAGAACCGCTACATCCGCTCCAAGGTGTGGAGCTACGAGTACGAGTCCTTCATGCCGGACGTGTACGACTGGCCCGAGTCCAAGGTGCACTGATGCACCGCCGCGCGCACTCCTCAGGCAGTACCTCCTACTCTGCAGGGATCCCTTTCTCAGACCAAGTCAAATCATGATCTTTGACTCCTCTAATTTATTTTCRCTCGTTTTGTTGCCTTTTTTTCCCCCCTTATACCCTGTTTTACACTTGATTTCTCCCAAGTACCTGATAAACTGTATGGATGATGGCATCTGCCACGGGGATGAGAGAACCCTCCAAAGTTAGTTTAAATAATGGCATTGCAATTCTAGCTTCGAGCCACACTACACTGAAGAGTTCTATTAATGATATTTTGGCTACATGCATTTGATGATGAACTATAGCTCTCTCATCACTGCTCATCTCCAGAATGATTAATTTCTGCCTTTAATAATCAGCCTTCTAATTGTCCTGGTGTTGCTCACTGCATTACCTGTGACATCCAGGGAGACCACTTGTGAAAGAAAAAAAAAAAAGGACAGTTGAAGACAACTTTAAGGTTCTCATGGGCTTTCGGTTTTCTTTAACGCTTTAAGATGTCCGTGTCCAGGCATCCTTGTGGCACTGGCTGCTGTTYCCTTGTGGAACAGCAAGATGTAAGCATGTGGAGTCTGCAGCAAAGTTTGCAGTTTTCATCACATCTTCTCAGGAGAAATGTGAACTAGTCCGGATTATCCTTGGGAAGCCTGAAAATAATATTAATCACTTAATAGTTTTTAGAAACAAAGCCGTGCTGTCACAGAATGAATTCCATCAGGTAGAGGTAGGACCTGAAGTAATTTATGGAAATATTTTAGAGATTTTACAAGGAGATTTTACAGAGTGGACTGTAAGATGATGTACCAAAGGATTTTTATTTAATTTTTTTTTTCAAGGTTTTGTTTSTTTTAAGTCAGGCTGTTTTCTCCCTTGCATCCTCTTATTCTCACAAAGAAACTCGAGTGTGCTGTGTTAAGACATTGCTGACTCGGCTCCAAAGTGGACTCTTAGAACAGGCAGCTCACAGGAGCTCTGAGGCTGAAATGGGAATTGTTCATCACACACAGATTCACACCAGAAACATTGGAACATTTCCTCAGTCCCAATATCTGGCTCAGTGCGAGTACTGGGCCCAAAAGATGCAGAGCCTGCAAGCTCCGTGTTGACCACTCCGATTTATTCCCTCCATTTACAGGTCCAGTTTGTCAGAGCTCGTGTGTGAAAACAAAACCTTCAGGTAGAGCTTTTCCTCGCCATGGGTTAGTGCTGCCCATCTGTTCCAGGTCCACAGTGAATGTTGTTGCTGATTCTGTCAGTGTGAGGGGCCTCAGTCACTCCAGAGGAGCAGGCAGGCTCCTCACCCCGTGAGGCTGTGTCCRGAGCAGGGAGAAAGATCCTGTGCCGTGCTCCTGTTTGCTGCTTCAAGGCAGGAAAAGGACCAGGGTAAATTAACATTCAGATGTGCCAGTGCTGTACCAGCACACCTGAAACCAAAAGCTGGAGATAAAGTAAAGCCTGCTCAGGATTTACTCATGGCAAGCACTGCTCCCGTGCCCTCCATCATACAGGGAAATGCAGTCTCCACAGAACAGCCCAGGACAGAGCAGGGACAATGCGCCCACAGCCTGACCTCTGCTTTTAAAATCACATTCTTACAAGGCACAGGGAACYGGGGGAAGGCTCTGCCTGAGAGGGGAAAGAAGGCTGATTATCTGAAGGCAGAAAGCGGTGATGTGGAAAAAAACCTGTGGTAAAGTTCAAGCTGTGGTAAAGTTTTGTGTGGTGGGGCTGGAAGTGCCGCATGGCCGAGTCAGGCGATGCGCRTGGATAGGAACTTGCACTCGTAAGCACGTGTATAAAATACACCAACACACACATAGGAGGTTTTTACAAAGAATGCTTTTTTCATCTATTTTTGCTATGCCTTGTTTTTATTGTATTTAAATTAGTGATCTTACTGAAAAAAAAKTATTTATTCAATGTATGAATTATTTTTGCCTTCTGGAAGTTTGGCTCTATCTGAAAGCTGTTGTACTGTGCCAGCAGAGTTCTGCACCATTGGATTCCAGTGCACTGGGAACACACACTCCCTCCCTTCTGCCAACACTCTCATTAGACAGATGGGTAACAAAAATACCCAATGCACTGATCTCCTGTACCAGATAGGAATGATCACAGAGGCAGGGGAATCGCTCCCTAACTCTGGCTTAGAAAACAAAGATTTGCATCCACCCTGTCAATCTGATTATTTTATTTTCAGGCAGGAATTGCACTTTCTGTCCTTTATCAGTGGCCATTGATAATGCTCAGGAAGCCCTGGAGCTTGGGGAAGCAGCGTTACCCGTGAGCAGCAGGGGCAGGAGCCAGGCTGGTTCCCCAGGGGAGTTCCTGGAGGATATCTGTCCTGGCTGAGGGAAGATGCCTGTTCTGTCCTCCCCCAGTCTGGCACCGGCTCCCTGCTGTCCTCAAGCGGGATTTCCCAAGGACAGGTGTTCCTGCATTATCATTTTTGTGGGGAAAGTTGCCCTTGCAGACCTGCGGGCTCCAGTTAGGAAGTGTTGGAGCTGGGGCAGAGAGGGCCTGTCTGTCCCTGTCYCTGTCCCTGTCYCTGTCCCTGTCCCAGCTGTGGCAGCTCAGCGGTTCTGCTCAGAGCTGCTCCATGCACACACACCGCCCAGGCTTTGTCTGACCGTGTTCTCTGGGTTTTCTGTAGCTGCAGGGTGCACATGGAGCAATTTCACCTTCAGTGTGCAGCCATTGTCTCCTGTTAGCTACAGGTGATGTGTCAGCTCACAGTTTTAAGTCCATTTCACTCCCTCTTTCATATTCTCCAGTATTTTTTTAGATACATGGAATTTTAAGACACATAAATTCATGTCCAGTTTTTCTTCAGGTACAATTAATCCTTGAATTAATTACAACTGCTAATCTTGCTGCCTAGTAAGGAACCACCGTTTCCTTTTTCGTATTTTGCTTATCACGATTTTATTCTGTTTGCTGGCTTATTCAGAAGTATCTACTGATATTTTTCTGTACAGAAAATTCTCTTACACAGTATGCAAAGGGAAACAGGTGTCACCAGGATGCATTTTGTCATGTTTCATAGTGTTAAGTTAAAAATACATGATCTGCAGGACAGCCAGTGTCCTAGCTTGTCACACAGCCCTCCAAATGATATCAAAGACTGTCTTCCATGTCTCTTTGGGGTATGCAGAACCTTCTGAGAGGATCAGGAACTTCAACTGAGGTCAGTCTTTCCCAGGATTTGTCCAAGACTCGCTCCCTTAAAATCAGCAGGGGCAGGACTGAGCCTCTTGGCAGCAGCCTGTAGGAGTGTTCAGGGGATAGTAAAGGTTGCTGATGAAGCACAGCCTTTCTTTATAAAATACGTGTGTTTTTGTTCAAAGATGTTACAAGGGTCTGTGTGTTCCTGAAGCCTCTGCCCAGGTGCCACCCTGACATGTAGAAGAATTATTAAAATGTTGTGTCTGATAGATTTTAACCCGCAGTGTGACTCGTGGCACAAGTTCCCGGTTACGTTTGTGAGCAGTGATGCATCCTGACACGTTGTGTTTGTTTTCCAAGTGACACTTACCTGCAGAGTGRTGTGTGGCGGGTTTCCTGTGGTGGGTGCGTGTCTTCCTCCTGTACTGTTGTTTCCAGCACGCTGTTTTATGGGGATAAAGTAACTCTGTCGCACTCCTCCGGTAGTAGCYGCAAAGATGAACCATACCCGTTGTAGTTCCTTGTTAGGAGCCCTCCGTGGCAACTGTGGCAGAGTGGGGATCACTACTGTGCAGCTCCAGCCCTGCGCTTTAGTTCAGCTGACTCTGGGCCCCAGGCAGTCCCAGCTGGTTTCATTTGCTCTTGTTCCATCGCCCTCTGAGGTGCAGAGCTGCGCTGCCCTGCCATCACATAAAGGTGTCTGCAAGGCACTCAGGTTGGACTGCAGGACTCCTGTCTCACTCAGAGTGCTCCGTGGGTTGAAGAGAACCACTGTCATTGCTGGACTCCCTTTGGCTGATCCGTGCTGCTCTCGCCATTCATCACAGCCGTATGTGAGCAGGATGGAGGAGATCCAGAGCAAAACTCTAACTGCACCTGCTTGGAGCTGAATGTGAGCACAGAAATTCAGCTGCTGCTGCTGCTGCAGGGACAGCGGATCCTTTGTGAACCTCCCTACTCCTGAGAGACACATCAGTGTGGTATTGGGACATGAGATCCTGCGTGGGGCTGCCCTGCCCCACCTGCCTGCTCCCAGGACACACATCAGTGTGATATCAGCACCCAGGGATGATCTGGGACAGCAGATCCTGCATGGAGCTCCCTGCCTGCTCCCAGGACAGACATCAGTGTGATATCAGCAGCCGGGGATGATCTGGGACAGCAGATCCTGCATGGAGCTCCCTGCCTGCTCCCAGGACACACTCCAGAGCGGTATCAGCAGCTGGGGATGATCTGGAACAGCAGATCCTGCATGGAGCTCCCTGCCTGCTCCCAGGACACACATCAGTGTGATAACAGCACCCGGGGATGATCTGGGACATGAGATCCTGCATGGAGCTCCCTGCCTGCTCCCAGGACACACTCCAGAGCGATATCATCACCCCAGGACACACTCCAGTGCGATATCAGCACCCTGGGATGATCTGGGCGGGCATGAGGCTGACCCAGCACAGCTCAGAGCTCACACTACCCTGCCGCTGCTGGCCACGGCTCTCTGTGGTGACAGGACTGGCTCGCAGTGCTGGTGGCATCACGGGCTGTGGCTGCAGCGGGAGGACACCGTTCCYGGTCACCAGACATTCAGCTCGTGCTGCAGGAGCCCTGTGCTGGGTGGTTGTATCCTGGAACGTGAGCTTGGCACTACACTGAACTCGGCTCTCCATGTTCCATTGACCAGCTCATCCATCCTTCAAGTAGGTTCTTCCTAACAGGAATAAAAATACTCTTAGGACTGAGGGCTGGTTTGTCAATAAAACAGCAGAATAATCTACATTTATTTCTATCTTAAACATATCTACCTTACACAAATCAATGTAAGCCTGCTGGTGAGAACAGTTCCAGCCGGATCTGCACGGGGTTGGCTGTGCCTGGGAGGGTCATTGCTCAGCTGAAACTAAAACTGTATGTAAAATGTGAACTGGTTGGGGTCTCTTCCTACTTTATAACGTTGTAACTCTATTGAAATGTGTGTTCYGGTCTTCTATTTTCTTAGTAAAATGCATTCCCTTTGCCTAAGTTGTATCTGATGTCATTTATTCG
>NW_026624404.1:67163-68147 GCF_030028575.1 Malurus melanocephalus
GAGGCCCTGGCACAGGGTGCCCAGAGCAGCTGTGGCTGCCCCTGGATCCCTGGCAGATCCCTTACAGAGACTAAAAGAAAAAAGCAAATATTTGTATTTGTGAAGTGTTTATTTCTGCATTTTGGGGCGTGATGGACATTTATCCCTGCTCTCCCTGAGCCCCCAAGGTCTTGTTGCTACTCTGTGTGCTCGGGAGGCCTTTGGAAGTGCACCAGGGCACGGAGTGCTGTCTTTTAGAGTACCAAAATCCCAGGATGGTTCGGGTTYRAARGGACCWTAAAGCTCATCCAGTGMCACCCCSTGYCATGGTCAGGGACACCTCCCACTGTCCCAGGCTGCTCCCAGCCCCAATGTCCAGCCTGGCCTTGGACACTGCCAGGGATCCAGGGGCAGCCACAGCTGCTCTGGGGCACCCTGTGCCAGGGCCTCCCCACCCTCCCAGCCTCTGGCAGGGAAGAAAAACTGGCAGGTTGTGGAAACTCTACTGAAAACACTTAAGTTGAGAAATGGTAATTCTTTTGAAAGGTATCTTAAGATGTTGAAGCAGCTGGAGTTTTAAATGAGTTAAAATACTTCTGGGAGAAGCAGCAGATTCTAGGAAGAGTGAGGCTGGAACAAGCACACCCCATGAGGTGGGTGTTCTGCTCCTGACGCAGTTTTCCAGGACACTGTCACAGGTGTCCAACAGCTGGGGCAGGGCAGGTGGCTATACAGACACCTTTGGGTGTCACAGCCCTCACGTACCCATCTCTCCTGTGGGCTCTGGAGCTGTTGTGAGGGAGGTGAGCTCTCTGCTCTGCCTCTCGACTGCTCCCTCCTGACATCCAGGAGTGCCAGCCAGGGCTGTTTGGTGACCATCATTCTGAAGGAAAGGCACACATAGCAAAACTCAACATTTAGGCAGAGCTCGGAGGAAATAAATAACAGTGGGGTTGGAGATTAGAGCTATTCCAGTGGGACAGGGCTGTTTTTGCTGGTAATCCA
>NW_026624404.1:69905-72694 GCF_030028575.1 Malurus melanocephalus
CTTCCCCTGGGCTGATTTCTTGGGCTCGGTGATTTCAGATGTGGAGCACAGACCGGCTTTGAACAGGAGCGGTTTGTTTTTTGTCTGGAGGCAAATCTGGGCAAGACGATCCATGAGCCTTCCTGTGGGGAAATGTTAGTTTTTGAGTGAGGTTCTGTATATTTGTGGTAACTCTTGACGTTTTGGCAAATGAATTAGAAGTGGAGTTCACCTTTGGTCACTGTGCTCTCATGGTCTGCAGTGACAGGAGCTGACTGCTGGCTCCTGCACCAAAGATGAACTGCCAGCGACAGACACAAATACAAGCTCCTGCTCCCCCAAAAATCCATCAGGGAATTTAATGACAGGCGGATAGACTAATTTCTACTAAATTCACTGATTTTTACTGAATTCATCTTAAAACAAACGGAGATTCTGTCATTGCTGTGGCTCAGTCCCGACAGATGCTGGAGAAAATCTCTGGCTGTGGAAGTGGTAGCTCAGCAGAGGAGACAGGCAGGCTAATTAAAGTGTAACGAGAGAAAGTTGTGGGCTACACCGATATAGCCGAGGCACTAAAGAAAGCCCAGATGTTTGCAGTGCCATTTGTCACTTATCTTAAACGAACCAGTCAGGAACGGTGAGGTTCTTGCCTCTTACAAAACTTTGAAATCAAAACAGCATGCTGGCTTGTTTGTTTTGGTTTTCTTTGGTTTGTTTTTTTTTTAATTTTACTCATATCATATGCTAGGGTCAAAAGGAGGAGCAGCACAAATTCTCTGTTATGTCCCTCATTAGTCTGTAGTTTTCCTTTAACATTTTAAGCTGAAATGTTTCCCAGCAYTTCTTTTCATTTAACATGGCAGATGTCACCAGTTGGTTCCATCGCAAGCTTGGCCTAGAAGGAACTAAAACTTCCATCTCTATGGCCTTGCCTTGGCAAGTCAGGCCAAAATAAACCTTGTGGGCAAGGGATGGAGATGGCAGGGTGGGGAATATCTTTTGGGTTGGGATTTGTTTCTTAAACGTTGGTTTTATTTTAATTTCCTTGCTTATTTCAAGGTCTTGCCAAACAGTGAGTATTTCTGAGTTGTTACATTGTGTATATTTTCCTGTGTTCTCCTGTTTTTATCTGCTCCTGTTTTTCAACCAACAGCCCGAATCACCAAGATTTTCATCAGCCATCTCCACGGTGACCACATGTTTGGGCTCCCGGGGCTGCTGTGCACGCTGAGCCTGCAGAACAGCGCTGAGAGCAGCAAAGCGCCYGTGGATATCTACGGGCCGCTGGGGCTGCGCAGCTTCCTCAGCAGGAGCCTGCAGCTCTCGCACTCGCAGCTGCTCTTCCCCTGCGCGGTGCACGAGCTGGTGCCCACGCCGGACCAGTGCCCTGCACAGGAGTTCAGGGATTTCTCGGGCCTGGATGAGGACAGGCTGCCTGATCCAGAGCTCCCCGGGGGTGTGCTGCAGCCGGAGCCAGGGGAAGGCTCCTACCTGCTGCTGGAGGATGAGCAGCTGGAGCTCAGGGCCTTCCGCCTGTTCCACCGCGTGCCCTCCTTTGGCTTCGTGCTGCAAGAGAAGCCCCGGCCCGGGAGACTCAATGTGCACAAACTGAAAGACCTTGGTAACTACTCTCACTCATTTCTCCTCTTTTTGCTTCTTTTATGACCACCTTCCTATGTGTTCTAGCACATCAGAGCTGCTGTCTCGCTCCATAATCTTGAGTTTTAATTCAATTTTCCGTTTTCTGCCCAAGACATTGTGACACCTGACACACGTGCAGCAGTCTGAATTGGTGTCTAACACCGATACCACACAACATTTTCATACTGGAAGAGCCAACAAGTTCAGGTGCTGAAGTTTAAAAAGCTCAGCATGGCTTYCAGGAAAACACATGGCCAGTGTATGATTTTATTGACTTTAGCAGGAGTAATGTCACTGGATTTTTTGGTGAAGTTTCCCAGAGCAGCTGTGGCTGCCCCTGGATCCCTGGCAGTGYCCAAGGCCAGGCTGGACATTGGGGCTGGGARCAGCCTGGGACAGTGGAAGSTGTCYCTGMCCATGGATGATCTCTGAGGTCCCTTCCGACCCAAAGGGTCGGATCAAATTATCCTACATTCTGTGATTTTCTTCAAACACTTGCATTGTTACAAGCTCTTAATTTGTTAAAAGCTCCAATATGAAATACCAACTGATTTTTGTGTTGAGGTTGTGGTTTTTTGGTGCTTTATGCACAGCACCTCTCAAGTGCTCTTTTCTARAAGMTGACAYTTGTRTAATAATARAATYAGYGTAATACTTACRGCCCTTCTGCCTTCACCTGCCAGGWGTGCCGCCRGGCCCTTTGTACGGGAAGCTGAAGAGYGGAACGGCGATTGTGCTGCCGAACGGGGTGACAGTTTCCCCGTGTGACGTGCTGGAGGCCCCCATCGCTGGCAGGAAGGTCTGCGTTCTGGGCGACTGCTCGGGGGCYGTGGGGGCCGCGGCGGCGCGGCTCTGCTGCGGGGCGGACGTGCTGGTGCACGAGGCCACGCTGGACGATGGCCAGCAGGACAAGGCCAGGGAGCACGGCCACAGCACGCCCAGCATGGCTGCAGCCTTCGCCAAGCTGTGCCAGGCCAAGAGGCTGGTGCTGACCCACTTCAGCCAGCGCTACAAACCTGCCGCCCAGAGTGGGAACGGGGACCGGGACAACAACATCACCGAGCTCAAGAGGCAGGCCGAGTCCGTGCTGGGCCAGGAGGTGACCCTGGCTGAGGACTTCATGACCATCGAGATCCCCATGAAAAAGTGAGACTGAGTCCGTGCTG
>NW_026624404.1:73998-76487 GCF_030028575.1 Malurus melanocephalus
TACTCTTAATAATTCATCCATTTAAAGCCTTGAACCATCAACATAAATGTGCATGCCCAATGAAGTTTTAGAAGGATGCCCTGGAAGTCTCTGGGCAGGTGGCAAGTAGTCTTTTTTAAACTGCCCCTCCAAAGGCGTTTTAAAGGATAAACTATCCTGACAGAACCATATTTGTGTCTGTACAAACAGCCCTGCCAGAGGAATTTTACCTGCACATGATCAGCCTGTTCCTGCAATGACTTTATTCCTTCAGTTAAGGGACACGTGGACACAGCTTTTATCTTCTTTTCTCCTCTTCTCCCCACCTCAGCCCAGAAGCTGGAGTTTCCCAACGTTTATCTGGGTTTGCTGATCCAAAGTAAAATCAGTGTTCCTGACAAATCTACCCCGAGTATCCCCTAGGATGAGTTCCTGGAAGCTGAAACCCTWCATGGCTTTCTAACCAAYGCTGAAAACCCYGGCAGGTTTGAGTGCAGCTGCCAGTGTGTGCTGCTACTCCCGTGGCTGTAATTCAGCAAAAGTGTTCAAAGAACTGGAAAAGGAGTGTGGTTTGATCAGGAGGAATTCTGGTATTGTCCCTGTCCTTCAAACAGACTCTGCCTTGCCTATGGTTGTGATAAATCAAAATTCAGTTACACCAACATTAATATTTTGCTTCAAATGYGCCTCAAATGTGGAGGGATTCTTTGATTTCTTGAAAAAGTAATGCTGGGAAGAGTTGCAGACTTGAAGAACATGAATCCTGGAGCAGAAACTCACTGATCTCTGTGTTTTTCCCTCAGAAATGCTGTGAAACAGGCAGAGTGTGTGGATGGTGCAGTGACACATTCTGTCTCCCCATAAATTGTCTTTCTTCTCTTCAAATTGTCTTTCTTTTTTCAAATTGTCTTTCTTCTCTTCAAATTGTCTTTCTTTTTTCAAATTGTCTTTCTTTCTTCAAATTGTCTTTCTTCTCTCGGATATGAGCTAAGGGCAGTGCCTTGGTACCACACTCTGTTGGGAAGGAGCTGATACACTGGGTCAGTCCTCCCACACTGCTCCATCCTAAACGCGTTTGAGGGTCTGGATCCTGGGTCAGAATGGGTCCTTTGGGTGAAAAGCAGCGAGGGAGGAGAGGGTCAAACTGAACCTCCTCTCCCAGCACAGCTCTCGCTTGCACAGCTGGTACATTATTGCATTTTTAATGCAATTTATTGTGTTTGGAAAGCCGGGGGAGGAAATGTTCCTTTCCCCTGAACTGAGAAGAAAGGCTGAAGGATGCTGGGTCTGTACACAAGGTCACATCAGATGCTATCAATTAACAAAATGATTGCTTTTGGGTCTGTCAGCGAATCAGAGTACATTCAGTGCTGGAGTTATGTGAAGTTTATACATTTCCAATTTAATGTGTTTCAGTATTTGAAAACAAAGTACAGTTGCCTCTTTTCTAGCAGACTGGTGTGTCCTTGCTTACTGTGGTCCGCTCCTCCGAGTCTGGCTACTGAATTACTTGATAAATCTGGCTGCTAATGAAACCCGAATTAAATTAATGGGAACATGTGTGCCAGCAAGAAGTTTGGACTGTAAATTCCCTATTTTGTCAATGAGTTTATCTTTCCATTAATCATTATTTGTTCACCAGAAAACAAAATTCCTTTGCATTCAAATGTCTCTGCCTGAGAGCTTCATCTGACAGCTGACAAGGGCTGTGCTCCGGTCCTGTGGGGACCATGAGGGAGTTTTAACAAGTTCTGGGTACATAAAGGGACATCTTTTTAAAAAGATTTCTAGCTTTGAATAACTTATTTTAAACATCCTTCTGCCTTCCTGGAAGAGTTCCTCTAAGTTTAGTTCCCTTTTTTTCAGCTGTTACCAGTGGAAAGAGTTGTTAAAAGTGCAAGAGCAGCTTTTTTACGATGTGAGAAAGAGGAAAAGGGAGGCTCTGAGCTGTGGAGAGTTTTGTCTCAGCAGAAATGTTCCTCGCTGACGGGGTGAGCTCTGATCAGCTGGAGGGAGGGAGAGCATCCTTTCTGCTGAGAGCTGCCTGGGCTGCAGGAAACGCTGAGGAACGAGATCCTTGCAGCACCACAGGCCTGGCTACTCAAGAGGAGTGCACTCTGAGCTGGGGATGGAGAGCCTGAGCCCGAATTTGGGCTCTGATTCCCGCTGGAAAGGGCCTGTGGATGCTCCATCCCCTGCTGCAGCCACTCCACATGGCCCAGGAAGGAGTCTGCATCCACCAAAGAAACACGAGCTTCGTTGGGGAGCACTTTGAATTTTTAATTTTTTTTTTAAACAGACTTGTAAAACGAAATGGCTCTTACTGAATTAAGTTCATTTGTAAGGAAAAGCATATTAATTATTCACCTCGGGTGGTTTGGTTCTAGAAATTGGTTTTCTGGCGAGGTGGTAGGACCGGCCCTGGTCTCGCTGAAATCAGTGGTTTGGCACATGGTCTCTGGGACAACTTAATGCCCTTTTTATTATTAATAAAAACACACTGATTCGCA
>NW_026624405.1:0-1056 GCF_030028575.1 Malurus melanocephalus
ACCTCAAACTGACGTTTTTGACTTAGCCATTCTGAGTTATTTGGGTTTTCTTGTCCCATCTCTGGCAGAGGCACTGCAGTTCCAGGAGGGAATCGCTGTTCCTGTTCATTCCCAAAAACTCATCCGCTGTACCCAAATCCTTCTCAGATCCACAGCTCGGTGCAGCTCGGAAGGGAGGCTCAAGGAAGCGTCACCCACCCCATGTAGAGGCAAAGCAGGGCCCCAAAATCTCCACCACGGGGTTTATTTTCAGGATAAAATCTTGCTCTCCCTCGCAGAAAGCAGATGCAATGAGGACAGGAATCAGCAGGGAGGAAGGGTTGTTTAGAATGTAAACAGGAATAATGATATTAAAATGAGTGATGGAGAATTGCAGTGGAATATTAGAGGGGATATCCACCGTGGAGAATCGCTGAGCTCTGCAGGGTCAGATGTGGAACGCGTTTCTTGGTGTGGCAAAAGTATCAGCTCTGCCCTGCTGCCCCAAAAGATTCCCCAAAGCCAGGATTTTTTGGTCAAACCAAGAGCCATGAACCCTCCCAGCCCCAAAAGATGGACCCAAAACCAGAATTTTTGGTCAAAAAAGYCATGAACCTTCCCAGCCCCAAAAGATTGCTCCAAAGCCAGAATTTTTTGTCTAAAAAGCCATGAATGCTCAYAGCCCCAAAAGATATCTCAAAGCCAGAATTTTTGGTCAAAACCTCTCCAGCCCCAAAAAATTGCCCCAAAGAAAGATTTTTTGGTCAAACCAAGAACTATAAACTCTCCCAGCCTGTGCCAYTTCTGTTTCCAGGGCTGAGGAGACAAGAGGAATCTGAACCTCCTTGTCCTTCTCCCTCCCCATGGAGAATTTCTGTTTTCTTTGAAATTTTCAATTTCAGGTGAGCAGCTCCTGCCTTTCCCACCTGCGAACTCTGCGGTGTTTTCCAGCCCCAGGAATACAAACCAGGCCCRTTTGTAGTGCAGAAAGAATGACAGGATTAAGTTTTTTGTTTTATGTTTCCTTCCTCTCAGGTGCTCCTGGTGCCAAGAAGAGATTCAGATGCAGAAAGAGCA
>NW_026624405.1:2146-3725 GCF_030028575.1 Malurus melanocephalus
CTGATGAAGAATCATCATCTCATTCTGATTTCCAATTAGCATTTTTTTATTATCTCCTTATTTGTTCCATTCCTTTGCCCCCCCCACACTGTCCATGCTCTCTGATGGACGCTGTCCCACTGGACAGGCCAAAGTTTGGGATGTCCACACCCAGAGCCAGAACCCCAATCCCTCTGTAATGATCTCAATCTGCATTTCCCCAGCTCTGTGATCAGCTCACGAGAATTAATCAATCTCCACCTCCCGTTTATGGAGCAGACAAAACMAAAAACTCTTCTCTTGCCCTTTTTCTGGGCTCACAGATGGTTTGTGACTCCACAGGAGCATTAACAGCCCCTCCAGGCCCCCCAGCCATCCATTATTCAGGGAAGAAAAGCCAGAGGCAGAGTTTAAGCTCTCCCCAAATTCCTGGCTGTGCCTGCAGTAACGACTTTGCGAAGGCAGAATCGTCCAGAACTTTCCCTTTCCCTTTCCCTTTCCCAGCCCAAATGCACAGAGATGGAATCACAGAATCATTAAGGTTGGGAAAAAACTCCAATATCGTCAAGTCCAACCTTTGAAAATCTTCAAAATCTTCGTGGTTTTAGTGCCTATCAAGAGAATTTCCTGCAGCTTTTCAAAATTTATCAGAACAGCACTTTCGGGGCAAAAATCTGCATTTTGGCATAGAAAGAGTTTGTTTCCTTTTGCGCTGGAACAGGCAGTACRAAAAGAATGCTCTGACATTCACAAAGAAAGGCGTTTAGGGCAAGTCAGAAACAAAGAATGGGTTTCCTTCCTGGTGGACCGTGAAGCACTGCAGGGAGAACAGCACTGCCACGAGGAGAAATGCTAAATCCAAAGGTTTTTTTTTTGGGAAAATGGCACCTCCAGCTCCAGCGTTCAGCTGTCCCCATCCCCTCCAGGCTGCAAAGCTCCTCACGTCACAGCAGCCTCCGTGCTCAGGGAGGAATGGCCTTGGATCCCTGGGAAACCAGGTGCTCCAGGCAATTTATTCTATTTCAAGGAGAAGAAATTCTAAGAGAAAAGAGGGGGGAAAAAAATACAAAAATCAATGATTCTCACTTGAGAAATGGCCACAAGTCATAAATCCCATTTCACACCGGGCTCGGTCCCTGCCTCCTCCTGCTCTCCTCGGTCACGGGGGTGTTGAGCTCCCTGATTTTAAATTTACTTGAAAGAAGAGCAGCCCAGGCTGATTCCAGCACACTGCCCACTGCTCTGGCTGGGAGGGAGCTTGGAAAAGCAGAGGATTCAGTGCCTTGGGCAGCAGCACAGCCCAGGGATGCCCTGGCTCAGTCTGGTGTTGGAAAATACAGCAGTTTGAAATTATTTTATACAACTTTAGTCAAAGATTTTGTTTGCCTTTGCCCCAGGGAAGGTGCTGAAGTTTCTTTCCAGGGCATTGTTCTACCAGGGGAGGCCTGAGGAGCTTCACAGCTCAACAGAGCAGGAGGGGACAGGAGAGAAGGAGCATCAGTGACCATCAGTGACCATCAGTGACCATCAGTGACCATCAGTGACCATCAGTGACCATCAACAGCCATCAGTGACCATCAGTGACCATTCACAGACCATC
>NW_026624405.1:4069-6499 GCF_030028575.1 Malurus melanocephalus
ACTCTCTGACTTTAAAAATGTTGGAGAGTTTTTAGTTTTTTTCCTCGCAGTTTCGGTGACACTGAACCACACCAGACACAGAATCCCAGCATCGAAAAGGCTGGAAATGCCCTCCAGAATCATCAAATCCAACCTTGGACCAAAGTGTGSCCTCTAAACCTCACTGTGAGGGTGAAGGACACGGGCTCTGAGCCTGCATCCCCCACTCATGGACTCCCTTTCCCTGCAGCAGCATCCCCTGCTCCATGAGCAGCATCTGCCAAAATATTTCCCCAGCCCTTCCAGCAGGCACTCATGAGCCTCTCTGGCACAAACGTGCACCTGGAGCCATTTCTGTGAAACCGTTTCTTTTTAAACCCGGCAGGAGAGAACAGCTGTATTTTATTGGGTTTAGGCTTTACAGGGAGCAGTGAATTTGTTTAATTGCAGCSTGGCAAGAGCCCAGCTCTGCTCCTGGAACTCGGAGGAAAGGCTGGAAAAGCGTCTGAGTGTCGCGGGGTGAATTCCCCGGTGCGTGGGCAGAGCTGGCRGTGTCACACACGTCCCCTCCTTTATTAAAATCCTACAGAAAGCAGSGATTTAAACCCATCTGCTGCTCTCCCTGCCCTCCCTGGAACGCTCCTGTGCAGGTTAAGGTGACAGGCACAGCTTGGCTGTGGCACCCAGCCAGGGTGTCGGGCTTGCTCCAGCACTGAGGGACCCGAAGGGACCTCAATGTCACCTCTGGAGTCAGAAACTTCAGCGCTGCAGCTCTGGAGCAATAAAAGAGCAGATGGCAGCAGGAGATCAGAGGGGTTGAGCTGCAGGAGCTGCTTCYAGGAGAAGTTACTCAGCACCTTTTGGCTTGGAAAGCATCTCAGSATGGCAGGAGGGCTGGAGCAGGGCTTGGGATCGCCGAGTGAGTTTATGGGGCCATAGAGGGTCAGCTGCTCCAGCAGGGCCATCMCASAGCTCAGGAGTGGGGCTGGAATGGTCTGGAATGTCYCCAGRGAGGAGGCTCCACAGCCTCCATGGGCTCTGYTCCAGTTCCCCATCCCAGGGGGAGCTCCCTGGGCTCAKTCCCTGCCCGTCCCTCGGGTGCCATCGCTGAGTCCCCCCTGGAGCAGAGCCCGGCCCTGCTCTGACCCTCCCTGCACCCAGGGACAGCCAGGGACACCTGGGGACACCTGGGGACACCCAGGGACAGCCAGGGACCCTCTGAGCATCTGCTCAGCCCCGGCTCCCTCAGCCTTCCCTGGGCACTGAGCTGCTCCAGCCCTTCCTCATCTCCATTCCCCCTCTGGCCCCTGTCCCTGCTGTCCTGAGGATCCAGAGCTGGACACAGCCCCCTGAGGGCATCCCTGGCCAGCAAACAGGATGGTGCATTTGGGATCGGAGCTGGTGGGGGATCACCCCCGTGGATTTCAGTCCCAGCATCTGCCAGGGTTCCCAGTGCCTTGGGTCTCACAGCAAACCCTGCTCCAGACCCAGGCAGCTCCTCCAGCCCCACTGACCACTCCGACCCCACTGACCCTTCCAGTCCCACTGACCCCTCCAACATCAGTGACCCCACCAGCCCCACTGACCCCTCCAACCAAACTGACCCTCCTCAGTGACCCCTCCATCTGCACTGACCCCTCCAACCCACTGACCCCTCCAGCCTCACTGACCCCTCTAACCTCACTGACCCCTCCATCCCCCAGCAGAAATCACCCAAACCAACCCAAAACCCCATCCCTGCTATTTACAGAACCCCTGATTGCCTCTCCCTCTGWACCCCCTTCCCCATTCCTTCACGTCTGGCCTTTGATTTCAATCACAGCCCTATTTCCACACACAGCCCCGGTTATTTTTAGGGCCAGGTAAGTAAAYGGCTCATAAATAGCTCCTTGATTCCTCGCAGCTCATGTTGCTCTCTCATGCCCTAYTTCTCTCCCCTGAAACTTCTGTCCCTCCCTGGTGACAGCGTGTCCAGGGAGCTGCGTGTGCCCTGAAGTGTTTTTTTAAAGAGGGAAGTCGGGGAGGAARCAGGTTGCTGTAATTTCCTCAGCAAACAGCCCAAGGTGCACTCAGACAYGAGGATTAGGGGCTGTGGTGACGACTTAATTTCACACCGCTCCTGATTAGAGCCGGGAGGAAAATCGATTTCTCCCCCCCCTCGGAACCAACCACCCAAAACTTTTCACAAAGGATGAGTTGATGGAGGGAAATTAGTTTCAATTGACACGGCTTGGGCTTTCTTCGGCTCATCAAAGGCAGCCTCCTAATTAAAGCGGTGTGCAAGCAGCAGAGGGAAAACACAACTGCTGTCCCCTCCTGATGCTTCCCACAGGGATGGATTCACCCCACTGCTCACCCGGAGGGGGAGGAGGACGTTCTGCTGCCTGAAGGGGTGTGGGATGATCTGCTGTTATGGACAGAATGGCAACAACAGGGCAGGGGGAAGGAAGT
>NW_026624405.1:8059-9084 GCF_030028575.1 Malurus melanocephalus
TCTGCTGCTCCCTCAGCTGCCCCAGGGCTCCCCCAAATCACAGTGACACTGTCACAGGTCATGTCACCATGCACAATGGAGAAAAAAACCCCAAATCAACAACTCAGGGTCACRGAGCCTCCAGAAACATTTTTGGGACTGCAGGAAGTACAGACAGCTKCTCTTCCATCTCATCTGAGCTCTTTGTCCCAGAAAAGGATTATCAACGACTTCTCAGGTGACAACTTTATCTGTGTGTTTATTCTTAAATACAGAGAGSTCTCCCAGAGAGGTGCCAAGTGACATTTGACAGTGGCGTCCTCCTTAAGCTGAGAAGGGCTGCTCTATAGTTTGCAACTCACTGTAGCTGTTTGCTTGTCAGGGAAGGCWACAAACCCATTTTAATTAAAAGTGGAGCTGGGGGCTGACAGCTGAACTGAGCTGCTTTGAAAAGAAGTGCTGAGGAGAGTCTGGGATGAGTTTTAAGTTTCTAAAATAGCCCCGTGTTTGATATCAAAGGGAAAAAGGAACATCCCTCAATGGCATTTTACACAGTCAACGCAGGACAATGGACTAGAAGCCGAGGGTTTGGGATAATTCCTCTCGGAATTAACTCTGCTGGGGGATATTTGTTTTATCACACTCACATCGTGTCCCTGAGAGGCACAAATCCCCTTCCTCCCCCCAGCCACCAGAACCACAGGGCAGGGAGAGGGAGAAGAAAATCGGTTTGATTTGATACACTTCAACTGAATTTGGCATTTTAAGGAGTAGCTGTTTTGTTTTTTTTTTCACATGAACAATGAGTTAAAAGTGGAGCCCTGGGCTTCCCTGAGCAGCATCCTAAGGGGAAAGGGAGGAATGCCATAGTGTTTTGTCCTTTGCTGACTCTGTCACCAAAACTGCGGGAAAAATAAAATCTCTCCAAAAACAGTTTTAATATTCAAAAACCAAGGCATTGCTTTATTTTCTGGCCAGGATGTTGTTGTGGCCAGGATGGGACACAGAAATCATTTCATCCACACACAGCCCGGCTGTGCAGAGAA
>NW_026624405.1:9639-11881 GCF_030028575.1 Malurus melanocephalus
ATGGTCACTGATGGTCACTGATGGTCACTGATGGTTATTGATGGTCACTGATGGTCCCTGATGGTCACTGATGGTCACTGATGGTCACTGATGGTCACTGATGGTCACTGATGGTCTGTGAATGGTCACTGCTGGTCTCTGATGGTCACTGATGGCCATTGATGGTCACTGATGGTCACTGATGGCCACTGATGGTCACTGATGGCTACTGATGGTCACTGATGGTCACTGATGCTCCTTCTCTTCTGTCCCCTCCCGCTCTGTTGAGCTGTGAAGCTCCTCAGGCCTCCCCTGGTGGAACAATGCCCTGCAAAGAAACTTCAGCGGGGCAAAAGCGATCAAAATCTTTGACTGAAGTTATATAAACAATTTTTAAACTGGTGTATTTTCCACCAACCCCAAAACCAAGGCTGTGGACCAGCAGTGACTCTGTGCTGTCACATTTTGGTCGCAGCTGCTCCTCCCCTTGCACCAGCTCTCTGAGCAGCCCCTAATTGAAACATAAAAACACGCTCCAGATTTTTTATAGSTCATACAAATACTGCTTCTCCTCCTGGAACGTCTCAACGCTCAGGAGGAGAGCGTGGATCGATAATTCCYCTATTAGATAATTGAAACATGCCCCTTGATTTACACTAATGCACTTGTTAAGCAATAAGCGATGGGGCTGTGGGCAGGTCTGCAGTGCTGGAGCTGGGCTTGATTCATGGGCTGGAGAAGCTGAGGGGCTGGCCTAGTTCAGCTCAGCCAAGCCCAGCTTTGCTTTTCAGAGGGTTTTACCCACCCCACATCTGCCTGGGCAGCTGGAGCCATCAGGATTCCTCAGGGCAATGAGCTCTGACTCGTGGATTTAAGGGGTCATTCTCTCCACTGCAAAATAAAAAGGATTTTGAAACCTTTGCCAGTGACCAAAGAGGCTCCTTCAAGCAGCTGATTCCCCCTTCCCAGCCCCTGCAGCCCTGCAGCTCTGCCCAGGACAGGGCAGGTCCCACCTTCAGTGGTGACCCCAAAGCTGCGCAGCCCAGGAACCAATTCCCAGGTCCTGACCCCAAATCCCCACCTGGGCGGGGAGCTCTGTGCCTGGCAGCAAGGACAGCCTTGGGGACACACTGACACACCCCGAGGGATGCCAAGGCATGGCACCGAGCCAGGCAATTTGCTTCCATCAAAGAAAACCACTTTGGCAGTGCCTGGAGGAGCCGGGAGTGCCGGGATCACCACGGGACACTGCAGCAGCTCAGCCCTGGCGCTCACAGCTCTCATCGACTGCATCACTGCTGGCTCCGACTCCACGGAAAGTTCACTCAATTGTACTTTCTGGAAAGGGAAGCGGTAATCGATGCAYGAGCAGGCAGCCTGGTTCTGCTCCAGAATTCCCATCGGATGGGGAACAGCGGGATCGTCTCGGGCTCGTTAGCGTGACACTCTGCTCCTCCAGGAGCAAAGCTTCCTGTGCCATTTTTGGGGCCAGAACWTGAAAGGAATGAGAAGGGAGTGTCTTTACAAAACAAACTGTGACTCTGTGGGTGAGAGAAAACCGATGCTGGGAGATGGAAGAAACAATGAGAAGGATTTCCATGGGAATTCCACGGATTGATTGACCCCAGACTGTGTTAATGAACTACAAGAGAAGAGACACAGAAAAAAAGAAGAAAGTGGGGTTGTATATTAAAGGAGGGGATGTTTACTAAATGGGGGGGGCGGTCTGTATTGGGCAATTTGGGAATTTTGCACCTCTCCAGTCCCCCAGGCAGTGGGGAAAAAGAGAGGGAACTGTGGCCAGGAAATTGGGATAAAAAGGAGAGAAATTGGGATGAAAAGGAGGGAAATTGGGATAAAAGAGGCTGCATCCTCTATCAGTTTGAGAGACCCCATGGAAATGCCCCATGGCCTCTCCCTTTATTCATGAATAAAGTCACAGGATTCCTCCGTCTCTTTTTGGCCATAAACCTCTGGTGTTTGTGGATTAATTTTCCTCACAGAACTGCCTGATCAGTCAGCCCCAGTGGCTCGGGGGATGTCATAAACGTAGCACTTGTGCTCGCTAGGAGGGGTGGTTGGAAATGCGATGCTCCGAGGTCTGCCCGCAACAGGAAACAAAACGCGCCAGGAGGGTTCACCTCAGCCAGCTCAGGAATGACCTGCGGCAGGAAAAGACCTTCAGAGGCTGTGCCAGAGGCGCTGGCAGGCACAGCTACACAAACAAGGTGGTGAAGATCAGCTCCAAAAAGGCACCTGAGCC
>NW_026624405.1:12344-30511 GCF_030028575.1 Malurus melanocephalus
GAGCACGGCAGGGGGGAGCTTTGGGGCTGATGGTCTGTAAATGGTCACTGATGGTCACTGATGGTCACTGATGGTCACTGATGGTCACTGATGTCCATTATGGTTTGTGCTTCTCCCGCTCTGTTGAGATGTTAACTCACCAGACTTCACCAGATGGAACAATGCTCTGGAAAGAAACTTTAGCACCCTTCCCTGGGGCAAAGGAAAACAGGATCTTTGACTAAAGTTATATTAAAAAAAAAAAATTTGAAACTGTTATATTTTCCAACACCACCACCCTGGGGTRCAGCAGGAGGATGCCCGTTGCCATTATTTCACTAAAAATGCCATTATTCCATTGTCCTTTGACAGCAAAATGTGAATGTGCTCTAGCAGTAAGGTGAGGCTGCCAGGCAGCCAGGGGAGCTGTAATTAATCCCTTGCTCATTAAAGCCTGTGGCCTCTGAAGGAAATGCTGACAGCACTCCATGAGCAGCCATTCCATGAGTGTGAGTCCTTGCCCAGCCCCTGCTCAAGGCTCACCCTGAAGAGGAGGAGGGATCCAAGGGTGAGATGTGGGTTTTTAATAAAAGCAAGGTGGGGCTGGGACATGTGGCAGAAATGTCACCAGCTCAGTGTCAACCCATCCCACCTGAGGAGAAGGATTCAAAGATTATTGTATTTATTATTTAATGTTATTGTTGTCTGCACCCCTCAGATTATTTGACCCTGGTTGGTCTAAAGGCCTTTCARAATTTCAGATTTTCCTCCTTTCCTTTTCTTCCAGAAAGAGGAAAGGATGAGGAGTCAACTTTTTACTTCTCAGCTCTGCAGGACCCCAGCGCTCCCCTCCCACTCCCACCCAGCCAGGAGATCACCCAGAGGTTTTTCCAGATCTCCTCCTGCTCCCTTGAGTGTCCAACAGCGCCTGGAGAAACACTCCATGCTCACAACTTGGCATGAGAAGGTGCAAGGAAATAYCCCAAGGGAAACTGGATAAAAGGAGCCAGAGGAGAATCTGTGCTGGGCTCCCCTCCCAGCACCCCAAATCTCCCAGCACAGCAGGCACCAGCCTGGAGAGCTTCCAGCTGATGCCAAAGCCCAGCTGGACACAGTTATCTCAGTCTAAGCCTAATTGTGCGCAAAAAAAAAAAAATTAATCTAAAAAGCAAAAATCTGCATGTGCTTCAGTGACCGACYGCTGTGAGCAGAGGGGGCCAGGGGAACTCTTCACATTCTGTGCTTCAGCAACTGCGAGTAAATGCATCAGCATCTCCTCGAGAACAGGAGTCAGGACAAGTCCCTGCAGCTGCAGAAATCCGTGGGAAGGTCCCAGCAGACTGTGCAGGGTTTGTGTCTCAGCAAGGAATGAGGGAGGTTGTGGTGATGATTAAAAATTGAGAGAGCTGGCGGGGCTGCACTTGAGCAGGGGGCAGATCCTGGAGTTAAACACCGGTGTTTTAATGAGAAACCTGCACTGAGTGAGGTCAGGGCAGTACCCAAACAACTGAGAGGAGCTGAGAATACTGAGAATTCCAGAATGGTTTGGGTTGGAATGGATCTTGAGGATCATTCAGTTCCACCCATGTCATGGGCAGGTGATGCCTTGAACAAGGCTCACCCAAAACAGAGGCCATAGTGAAGAGGATAAAAGCAGACAAATTTAATCCAGGCCTAGAGGTGCATTCAGGGCAGACAGAGCCTCCTCCTGAGGCTGCACCCAAAATGGACCCCAAGTCATGAGATCTTCACCTTTTATCAGTTCTGTCTCATGAACACATCGGGCCCCAATTCTCCAATGACACCTTCAGGTGATGATGGCACCCACCCCAAGCTGCTCCCCCCAATTCTCTGTTGTTTCCGTATTTTGGGGCTCTGAGGCAGCGAAGTGTCCTTGGATTTCAGGCTCAGAGAGGAATTGTTTTGTCTAAAGATGGGAGAACAGGAGCTTTAGTGCTGTGCACTAGGGAAGTACAAGAATACAGATACATGAAAATAAAGAAGATAAAAAACCTAAGGCATCAAAGGGTCACCTCACACCATCCCAGGGTGCTCCAAGCTCTGTCCAGCCTGGCCTGGGACACTCCCAGGAGTGGGGAGTCCATCCCTGGCATGGTCAGCCCCACCCTTTTTGGGAGCATCCTGATCCAGAGCCCTGCCAGCCGCTGCAGGAGAGGGGAGAAGACACCACAGTTCTTCCCTGTTAATGAGGATTCAGTATTAATTGCTGCTGATCTCAGCCAGGGCCAGCAGTGGCTCAGCTCAGCTGGGAGATGTTGATGCTCTGCTCTGAAATGATCCAGCACCGATGGCTCCCACAGGGTGACACCGGGGTGACAAACATCCCCCCCACATGGCAGCACAGCTCTGGGCTTTGGGGGGACACCGGGGGGACAGCAGAAGCTGCAGAAGTGGCTTTGTGCCTGCTCTGCTCTCCCCAAGCCCCCACCCACACGCAGGAATTCACAAAAACACCCCCAGGCATCCGCCTCGCAGTCACAATCTGGACTCCTTTTTTTATTTTTTTTTTATATTTTTTTTTTTGGACATCCCAGGAGCATCCCTTGCCCGTCACTTTGCTGGATCTGCTTCTGAAGCGATCCTTACAGGAGTTATTCATAAAGTGAACAAGGGGTTTCGGAGTCGAACATGAAATTGCTTTTATCCGCTGCACAAAATGACAAATCAGGCAGCAGGGCTGATGACTCCCTGGGAAAATCCAGCTCCGGGAAGGCTCCACGATGTTTCCTAATGCAGTCAGGGAAAGCTGCTGGGAGGGAGGGAGGCGAGGCAGGGGTCAGGAGGAGCTGCCTGGTCTCAAACACGCTCCGGAGCAAGTGTTCTCAGCTTGTTTGCTAATCTCCTGTGACCGATTGCTGAACCAAATCTTCCTTCCTGGACAGAGAAGAGAAGGAAAAAAAAACCYAAAAGGACAGCACTTCAGYRATAGATAGGATGTCAATTAAACACGAGAGCATTCACCTGCACAAGCAGCTCTGGGAACAGTGATTGTGCCATCTGCCAGCCTGGACTCAGCACACATTTCCTGGTTTCCCCCATAATTTTCTGGGTTCCTGCRATCCCCAGGGAGGTGAAGTGTCTGAAACTCCCAGCAAGCCAAGGACRGGCTCCACAATGAGGTCACGGTGCGTCTCCTCTGAGCTAATTGTTTCTTTTTATCCAGATAAATAAATAACGACTGTCACTGCGGCTTGCAAGTGGATTGTGATGAGAGGAATCTGCGATGAGTTAATTCACAGAGCGGATCCCAAAGCTCTGCTCCTGCCCCGCCCTGTCTGGATGAGCGAAGGCAACACAGGTCACCTGGAAATCCTACACCTCTGCAGGATTTCGGCTCCCTCAGTACATGTGGGGGGAGTGCAACTCCTCTGATTTTGGTTGAAAGCCAGAATTCACGACTTTGTTGGAAGGAGATCCCTTTCACGAATGGAGGCTCTGTCCCTTCAGCCTTGGGCTGTCCAGCTCGGCCAGCTGGCATTGTCCAGCGATGGGCTGGGATTCCCTGCTCCACAGCTCCTTCTCCTACCTCCAGCTGAGCAAAAACTCATCCATCTCAGGCTTCCAGAGCTTCCCCAGGAGGGGCTGACGGAGCTGATCTGACAGGAGGTGTCTGGCTGCACACAGAGCAGCTGGAACCCTCTGCAGATTGATGCCAGCTCTGATCTGACCCCATGGGCACCTCCATCCGGGGCCATAAAAAACTTTGGGACAGCACACGGAGTGAGGTCAGGGCAGTGCCCAAACTGAGAGAGCTGCTGAGAGCACTGAGAATCCCAGAAGGGTTTGGGGTAGAAGGGAGCTTAAAGATCATCCCATTACACCCTCTGCCATGGGCAGGGACACTTTCCACCATCCCAGGTTGCTCCAAGCTCTGTCCAGCCTGGCCTTGGACACTCCCATGGGTGGGGAATCCATCTCTGGTATGGTCAGCCCCAGCTTTTGTGGGATCATCCTGAGCCAGAGCTCTGCCAGCCACTGCAGGAGAGGGGAGAAGACACCAGAATCCTTCCCCATTAATGAGGATTCGATATTAATTGCTGCTGTCCTTTTTGTGYGTGTGTGCCCCACCACCCACAGCCCGTGCCACCCTCCTGGGAACGCTGAGAGCTGAGCACACAGGTGCACACGCGGATTGAAATCGCAGCTCCTGCTTGGGCGAGCTCCAAAACACAGGTGGTGATTTCTGGACACTGGGGACRTTATCCGCTGAAAAGCAGAAATTACAGTGATCAAGCAGAAAGGAGCATTATCCTCCTGCCATCATTCCCCCCTCTGAAAACCCCCAACAGGTCAGCTGCTTCCGAGCCTGCCCTGATCAATCACGGCSAGCACTAAAAGCGGGGAGATGTCCTCCTTCCAGCCGTTTGTCAAGTGCAGCCTGGCAGGTTTTAGTCCTTTTATTAGTTCTGCTTGTGAAAGAAATTCACTCGAAGCCAATGCTTAATGCAGTGAGGACAGAGTACATATTTCTGTGGGAGAGAGAGCTGTTATCCAGCTGAGTGCAGGGGTGGGGAGGGGATTAACAAAGCCCTGGGCTGGAGAGAGAAGAAGAGAGAAGAAGAGAAGAAGGGAGAAGAAGGGAGAGGGTGTCCCTTGCCTTGACCTCTGTTCTGGGCACTCATTCCTTTGTGCTGCACTTCAGCCTCCGCCTGAAATGTATTCCAGGTGGGGAAAATAAAAGGAGCTGTGTGGTGGGGGAAGGAAAAAGAGCGAGCCCAGGGCTGGCTGTGTGAGCTGCACCCGCTGATCCGACCAAAAGAAATCCTGCGTGGGGACAGAGGGGACAGGGGTGGTGTCACACACATCCCACTGGCTTTTTGGGCTTGGTCTGTGTCCAAGCCCATGCAAACTGCCTGGCATCAACCATTAAAGCTRGAAAAGCCTTTCAGGATCATCAAACCCAACCTCTGACCTGACACCCCCACGGCCACCAAACCCCACGTCCCTGTGTCCCTTCAGTGCGRCTTTTCCCGGTGTCACACACAGCCCAGAGCGGGATCAGCTCTACCTAAAGCCCCTCTAATACTCTTTAAGCCTGGAGAACTCAGGCACAAAGGGATTAAGAGAACTGCCCAGAGACCACGCAGAGGAGTGCGTGTCAAATTCGGGAATGGAACTTTTATCTCCCGGAAACCTCTCTGGATCAGTGCTCGGCGCTTTGCATCAAACCTTTCTCGGCTGCACAGCAGCTGCTGGAGGGGTTTGTGCTTTCCCCTCCCAGGCATTTATCCCGTGCCCGGCACTGCTGCTGCAAACCCAGGGCTTTTCTAACCCCAAAATGAGCAGGGCTGGATGAACAGCGGGAGAGGACGAACAGGAACGGGACACAAACCCTCCCGGGACCCCTCCCTGCCTGGAACAGGAGCATCTGCCCGGCACTGCTGCAAACCCAGGGCTTTTCTAACCCCAAAATGAGCAGGGCTGGATGAACAGCGGGAGAAGAGGAATAGGAACAGGACACAAACCTGCCCGGGACCCCTCCCTGCCCGGAGCAGGAGCACTGTGCCCACACTGCTGCTGCAAACCCAGCTATTTCTAACCCAAAATGAGCAGTGCTGGACGAACAGCGGGAGAGGAGGAACAGGAACGGGACACAAACCCTTCCGGGACCGCTCCCCGCTCCCTCCCCGCTCGCAGCTCTCGTTATTTCCCAGCAAGGGCAGCSGTGTTTTCCTCTCTCCCTCCTGTCAGCACGAGCTGACATTTGAGCTGCGCTGATGAGACCTACCAGGGTGAGACACATGTTTGTGGTCGCTTTGGGCGACCGACTGCCAGGCCCTTTAACTGCTGCTTTTTGATTTTCCTGCCGAGCGCGGCTCTCCGCTTCCCCGGCAGCTGGAGCGGCGCTGCCTCCCGAGGATGCTCTCACCTCAGCCAGGGAAGGGGCTSCTGCTGCCCTCGTTTTTCACACGTCTGGGGGTGCAGAGATGCTGGCTGAGGGGGAGCTGTGTCCTGCTGCTCTCAGTTTTTGGGGAGCACAGCTGGCTCGGTGCCAGCAGCTCCGTCTCCAGCAGTCCTGATTAATGCCAGGCAGGGATCTGCCCCCAAAAATCCCTTTCTGACCTAAGGTAAATGAGAATATTCTCAGGATAAGCTCTGCCAGAAGCTGGGGCTGTGATGCCATGCTTTGGCATGATGTCATTCTGCCACTTGTCCCTGTGGGACTTTTCTGGTGTGGAACTCACGGGTCCCATGGGACTGACTGAGCAGGGAAAGGACAGGGACAGGGACAGGGACAGGGACAGGGACAGGGACAGGGACAGGGACAGGCACAGGGACAGGGACGAGGCTGCAAATCCCATCCCGGGCTCAGGGGCAGCATCTGAGTGGTGTCAACATCAAACACTGCCTGAGCTGCCCTCAGTCACTGAATCCCCAGGGCCTGAGAGAGGCACGTGTCACAGCTGGATCCTGTCACAGCTGGATCCTGTCACATCCCAGATTCTGTCACATCCCAAATTCTGTCACAGCCCCGATCCCGTCACAGCTGGGATCCTGTCACAGCCCAGATCCTGTCACATCCCTGAACCTGTTGCATCCTGGATCCTGTCACAGCTGGGATCCTGTCACATCCCTGATTCTGTCACATTCTGGATCCTGTCACATCCTGGATCCTGTCACATCATGGATCCTGTCATAGCCCAGACCCTGTCACTTCCTAGAATCCTGTCACATCCCTGATCCTGTCACATTCCGGACCCTGTCACAGCCGGGATCGTGTCGCAGCTGGGATCATGTCACATCCCAAATTCTGTCACATCCCTGATCCTGTCACATTCTGGACCCTGTCACAGCCGGGATCGTGTCGCAGCTGGGATCATGTCACATCCCAAATTCTGTCACATTCTGGATCCATTCCAGATCCTGTCACAGCCTGGACCCTATCCCATCCAAGACCTTTCCCCATCCCAGTTCCTTCCCCATCCCAGACCTTTCCCCATCCCAGATCCTGTCCCATCCCAGATCAGTGAATGGAGGAGCCGTGGTGGTGCTGCTCTGACAGGGATTCACAGCCACAAACGCTTTGGTCCCAGCTTGATTCTGCTTTGCACATTCCCTGACAATTTACATCAGTGCATAAATCAGAAATAAAGCAGAAAGTCTCATTTCACTTTCACGGATGGGTTTCATATCCATTTTGCTGGAGTATAAATGACAACATAAGATGTGATATGGAGGAATTTTTAAGAGAGAGATCCCAAATAATTTAATCCACTGGATCTAGAGCCACAGTCTTTGCTGGAAGTGTGACCTGTGGTGAAGGATGGTGACATTCATTGAGACTCAAGAGAAAGGGCAATATCCAAATGAAAAATAAACCCACAGCATCCCCAGACCATCTTCCTGATGTCCATCCTGCTCTACCAGTCCCAGAAAAGGCAAATAAATATAAAAGTGAAATCCAATCTGCCCTGTGTGAGCGCTGATGTGTGTCACGGATTGAGGACAGCTTGTTTTTCCCAGTATAAAGCACTGCTCGGAGCTGTGAACGATTTCTGAACTGGAGCTGTTCTAATTAGCGAGGAACATTTGGGTCAATTACAGCCGCGTGCTGGCCACCACAATTACCATTATTAATTGCATTCGATTACACATTTGCAGCTATTAAATACAGCATCTCTGTACCTGCGTGGAGTTTGAACACAGCAGAAAACAGCAAAAAGTGTTTAAGGCAGAGAAACGGCCAGGTAAAGCCAGGCTAAATCCACCCCGGCCCCATGCATCATTTATCTCCTCTCTGCGTGTGCCTGGCTGATCCAGCGCATGAGACACTCAAAGGATTTGTTTTCCTTCATCCTCTTTTCTCTCCGGACCAAAGCTCTCGTCCCTCAGCTGTCCTGTCCATGCTGAGGGCAGGACAGGTGATTTATCTCCMTCGCAGGTGCCCAGAGCAGGAAAATGCTGCTTTGTGGAGGTTCTGGCCCAGCTTTCCCGTGCCTACAAAGGCTCTCGTGTTCCCTCCCCCACAGCCAGGACTTCGCTCTACTTAAAAAAAAAAAAAGAAATTCACTTTGAAGAAGTGTTTCTGTGTCCTACGATGCTAAACTGCTAATGGGAAAGGAAATGTATTCGTGATTCACCGTGCTGAAAGCAGCCTTGGAGGAATGCAGATTGCATTTTCCCCTCTGCAAACATTTGATCATCCCAATAAAAGAGCGGCCCCACCTTTCCCACCAGCTCGGTAAATCACGGCGAATGGAAACAACAGGTTTATGGCTGTCACGGCGGTCGTTAGCGAGGGTTTTTATGGCTTCTGGAGAGAGGGGGGAGCCTGTTTATGGGCTCGAGGTGCCTCCTCAAGGACTGCGGGACTCTCTCGAACTCATCCTGCTGCTCGAGTCGCTGGTTAATATGGAAATGATGCTCCCGATTCCTCCCACTCGCTGTGACTGCGTTCCCTGGTGCTCCGGTCCCGCACAGCCGGGAAGGAGAAGAGCCGGGGAAGGAACAGAGCAGGGGAAGGAGCTGAGCGGAGACCCGGCGGGTCCCGGCTGTTTTCCAGCCCTCTCCATTCCCGTAGAACCGGGGAAGGAGCAGAGCCGGGGAAGGAGCAGAACCGGGGAAGGAGCTGAGACCCGGCAGGTCCCGGCTCTTTTCCAGCCCTCTCCATTCCCGTAGAACCGGGGAAGGAGCAGAGCTGGGGAAGGAGCAGAGACCCGGCTCTTTTCCAGCCCTCTCCATTCCTCCATAGCCGGGGAAGGAGCAGAGCAGAGACCCGGCCTGTCCCGGCTCTTTTCCAGCCCTTCTCAGTCCCACACAGCCGGGGAGGAGCTGAGACTCGGCTGTTTTCCAGCCTTTTCCATTCCCGTAGAACCGGGGAATGAGCAGAGTCGGGGAAGGAGCAGAACCGGGGAAGGAGCAGAGTCCCGGCCGGTCCCGGMTMTTTTCCAGCCCTCTCCATTCCCGCACGGAAGGAGCAGAGCCGGGACCGGCTGTTTTCCAGCCCTCTCCAACTCCGAAAAACCAGGGAAGGAGCAGAGATGGGGAAGGAGCAGAGTCCCGGCAGGTCCCGGCTGTTTTCCAGCCCTCTCCATTCCCGTAGAACCGGGGAAGGAGCAGAGCCGGGGAAGGAACTGAGCAGAGACCCGGCAGGTCCCGGCTCTTTTCCAGCCCTCTCCATCCCTCCATAGCCGGGGAAGGAGCAGAGCCCCAGCAGATCCCGGCTATTTTCCAGCCTTCTCCATACCCGTAAAAGCGGGGAATGAGCAGAGCCGGGGAAGGAGCAGAGCAGAGACCCGGCAGGTCCCGGCTCTTTTCCAGCCCTGTCCATTCCCGTAGAACCGGGGAAGGAGCAGAGACCCGGCCGGTCCCGGTTCTTTTCCAGCTCTCTCCATTCCCGTAGAACCGGGGAAGGAGCAGAGCCGGGGAAGGAGCTGAGCAGAGACCCGGTGGGTCCCGCTGTTTTCCAGCCCTCTCCATTCCTGCACGGAAGGAGCAGAGCASAGTCCGGTCCCGGCTSTTTTCCAGCCCTCATGCCGATSCCTGCACTGRGRTCTCACAGCCTGGAGCTCCTGAGTCACCCACACACCTKGGCCACTTCATGGTACACCTCTGAGCGGCTTCTGGCACCGTTAATTAATTCCGTTGATTGGGATTTGAGCTCACAGCAAGGCCCGAGGCCGCGCTCCACAGCTGGGTCACATCTGGAGCAGGAGGCAGCTTCAGGCCAGGAGTGGTTTTTATCACCATGTCCCATTCCCTGGGGAGCTGGACACTCACTGCCACCCCCAGAAATCATCAAATACCCTGAACTGGGAGGGACCCAYCAGGATCCTCAAATTCCAGCCCCTGGGACCAGCAGGACCTGGGACCCAAACGCTGGGGCCACCTGAGGCTTTGGGAGGATGTCACCTCTTCCCAGGTGGCCCCAGAGGGASCTGGCAGTGCCACCCTCTTGCTCCCACCCCTCCTGAGGTGAACTGCAGCATTTTGTACCTGCAGCTCCCTCTCAGCCTCCAGAGCTCCGAGGAGCTGCTGTCTGCTGCCTGGGTTATAAATAAGGCCAGTGAGTGCTGAGCCAGGACGTGTGGCAGTAATTTGGGTGAGGATTTAAGGGCTGAATGCTCCTGTTCACCCCAAATGATGCTGGCACAGCCAGGAATCTGTCCCAGCCGCACCCCTGGGCTMGCTGTCCCCTCTGCCACCCCTCCCCTGCACCCCTCTGGCTGTGGGAACTCTCTATCCCTCCACCAGAGCATCTTTCTCCCGTTCTCCACAGGATTYTGCCCTCTGGAATGACTCTGCACAGTGAAATATCCGACTCGTAACCCTTGGAAATGGTTTGGTTTTATAGGAATCTCCTGCCTGGTTTATGGCCAGCCCTGCAGATGAGCTGACAGTAAAGGAGGAGGAAGAGGAGTGTGTTTGAGAGGGGCTGAGCAGCTCCAGCTCGTTCCTGGAGTGCTTCCCAAGGAAGCACTCAGCATCTGGCAGGATTGAGATTTTGCAATTTTTTTTTTTCTTTTAAACTCTCCCCCTGCTTTTTTTTTATTATTTTATTTTATTTTTTTTTAAGAGCATAAATTCAGTTTAACAGCAGAGCAAGGGTGCAGTGGTGCTCAGGGCAGGACATGCTAATGAGCTGGGCCTCAYGCTGCAAGAGCAGCCTCCCTGTCCACCTCATCTCCTGCTTTTTTTGCATTTTAATACTTAGCCTTTTCTAAAWATAGCCCCTATTCTTAGTCCATTTAATATGGCCTTCATAAAAAAAGTGTTTCTTAAAGAGCTCTGAAAGCTTTGCTTTGGATTTAATGAGCTGGACAAAGCGTCCCAGGAAATGAGGGAAGAAACCTCCAGCTCCTGGTGCAGGACTGATCTCAGACAGTGAACCCAAACATTCCCCACAGGGCGATGCCAAACACAGCTGCTTCAGTTAAAAAAAATAAAAAATAATGAAGATAATAAATCAGGCGCCCATTTAGCACCTTTCCCCCAGAAGCTGTTCTCCATCTTCCAGCAGAAAGGGAAGCAATGACAGATGGAAGCTGAGCTGAGCCACGGGAGCAGTGAAAAGCGTTTCAAACCAGGACGTGCGAGGAGCTCTCTTTGCCTGCGTTCCCAGCTTCGCATCAGGAAGGTGTTGCTGCACCTGAAACTTGGGTTCCAGTCCCACATCTGGCAGGTTTTCCCCACACCCAGGTGCAGTTTTGGGTTCTCTGAGCGGTTCCTCACTGGTTTGACACCCCAGGATTGTTCCTGAGCCAGGATGGGGAGCCAGGACAGGAGCTGCCCCAGCCCCCTGGGCTATTTCTGAGCTCAGTTTATCAGCCCTGCAATATTTGCAGTGTCTGTGCATCCTTGCAAGTCACAAACCCGCTGCTGAGAAGGCCTGTGAGTGACTCAGGCTCGCAGAAATAAACGGCTTCGGAATGAAGACGGCGAAAAGATTAATCTCTTTAAACTTTATCAGGAAGAAATTCAAAAGGTAATTTGATTATAGCGCACAAACACTTTCACAGGAAGAAACCATCAGATACTGAGGGCTCTTTAATCTGGCAGAGATGAGCAGACAGAGAATCTCTTAGTGGAAATTAAAGGCAGGCAAATTTGAATTCAAAATAACATGTGGCTTTTTTTTTTTGTTTTGATGGGGTAGTGAATCACTGAACGAGCTGGGAGTGTGGACTCGCCATCAGCCGGGTTTGGGTCTCTTTGCAAAACCCTTTTTGTGGGGAGAAAATCAAAATAACCCGAGCAGGGAATCTCCAATCCATAGCCAGAGCAATGAGGATGATTTTTCCCATTTTGTGAGGGGCTTTGGACCCACCTGGGTTCATGTGGGGCAGAAGGGGAGATGTTCCCCCATTGATTTTTGTTCTCAGGCTGAGGGAAACCAAGGGCAGCTGAGGAATCCACAGGCTGGGGAGATGTTTATTCCAGAAGAGAAATAAATGGAAATAAATGGGAAATAAATGGGAACAGAGACCCCCAGCACAAATCCCATTGTTAGTGGGATGTCCTGTTAACGATGCTCCCACTGGGCAGGATTTCACTCAGGAACTGAGGCCCTTCAGAACCGATGATTTCCCTCCGCAGCAAATTAACAACAGAGCTTGGATGTTCATTGACAGGAAAATCTTCACATCCTTTATAAACTCCTGGGTGGCTTCCCCCTGAATCCAGATATCACATCATTTATTTAAGTTAGAGAATAAAGTAATTAATACCAGGGAGCTCTGCCTGCTTGGCAGGAGATGCTGTTACAGCTAACAAATTTTATGTCTTTAGGCTTCACGGCAGAACTTGATTTAATTTGTCCCAAGGTTAAGAAAGACGGGGAGGAAATTTGATGGCTCCAGATCACGAACTCACTGCAATTTATCACCTTCGCCATGTGGCGTGGACAGGCACCGCTTCCAGGTGGGGATGGCAGAAGTTTGCTCGATCATCTGTGCTTTAATCCTGCCTTCATCCATTATGTGCTGCCTTATGTCCCAAAAATTCCCTGTATCCTCGGGARCAGCATCCACCCTGCCTGCCACATCCTCGGGATGAGACTCCCCAGAATTTGGGGATTATCCYAAATTAAAATTTGGGATTAAGACGTAACAAAATCCCAAGGAAAGGTAGGGAAGTGTCTTAACTAGAGTTTTCCCCCTAAAAGTTCTGTTTCAACAGCATTTTTAACAGAATGGAATCTTTTAAAAAATTTAAAAGTGGAATCATTTTGTGTAGTTTTCTAAAGAGGAAATCTTGGCACATCTTCAGGATGAGGTTCCCCAAAATTTTGGGATTATCCAGTTAAGACACAACAAAATCCCAAGGAAAGGTAGGGAAGCATCTGAACTAGTTTCCCCCCATAAGTTCTGTTTCAACAGCATTTTTAAAAGTTGGGACATTCAACAAAATGATTGTAGAGTTTTTTTTTTAAATTTTGGTGACAGAAGAGGAAGGGAAAATGTTGCACAGGGGCTGTTTCTTGGTCATATCTGGATTGCTGGATTCATTTCTATGGCTGCATTTCCAGCCTCAAATAACCCAAAAATTGAATAATTTTGTGTAGTTTGATAGGGAGAAAATCCTGCCACATCCTCAGGATGAGGCTCCCCAAAATTTTGGGATTATCCAGWYAAAACACAACAAAATTCCAAGGAAAGGTAGGGAAGAATCTCACCTAGACCTCCCCCCTAAAAGATCTGTTTCAATGGCATTTTTAAAAGTCGGGACATTCAACAAAATGTTTTGGATTGTGGAGCTTTTTAAAATTTTGGTGAAAGAAGAGAAACAGAAAATATTGCACAGGGACTGTCACATCCAAGTGGCTGGATTCATTTCTACGGCTGTATTTCCTTCTTTAAATAACCCAAAAATGGAAAAAATTTTGTGCTAGGGAGAAAATTATAATTTTGTTACAGGAATAATTTTGTTATAGGAATAAATTTGTTTGCTAGGGAGAAAATATGGGCATAAAAAGGAAATTCCCCCCAATTCCCAATGCCAGCTTTGCAGAGAGCCAAATGCTTGACTTCGAAGCAGAATCACCTTTGGCACCTTTGGGTGCGTTTCACTCTCTCAGCAGAGAATTTGGGGAGCTACGGGGCTTTCAGAGCCTCCAAACCCAGCGGTGCAGCCGAATTTTCATGGAGCAGAGGGAAGGAAGGCAGAATTTCCCTCTCAGAGCCAGGAGGTCAYGCTSRGTTTGCAGAGTTGGGGTCAYRATGTCCCGGCAGATTCCGAGGGGCMGCGCACGAGGCTGMGGCTCGTGAGCCACAAATTACGCCCCGAAAGAGCTCCCAGATGTGCGCCAGCCAATGTGATAACAAAATGTCCCAGTTTATGGCATTTTCTCCCTCTCTCCCTCCCTCCCTCTCTCTCTCTCTTCCGTCATTGTCCTTTAGAAAGCGAACATGAGGAATAAAGATCTATTTTTAGAAATTAGTCCAGGTCCTAAAAAGGCTGGGAAATTAAGCGCAGAGATTTCGGTGGAGTGAGGAAATCGCACGCTCCAGACTGACTCCAGCCTTTAATTTGGGGACTCTGAGTGGGGCTGGGGCTGTTCCTGTTGGGGCAGCACCGAGGTGAAATCCAGGGAATYCAATCCATCCTTTGTGGGGGAAAAAAGTGGCCCCACAAGCCSTGATTCTGAAACTCAGCCAATTATCGGGTATGACTGAGGCCTGGGAAAAGAAAGGGAGTGTTAACAGCCTACATGGAGGAGGAATAACACAACCTTGGCTACTGTTGAGAAAAGGAGATTGCAATGTAGAATTGATAACGCAGGTGGCTGGAAATTATAAACATTACTAATACTGTAGCTTTTGCAAACTCACCAATTATGTTCTGATTACTAATTAAACAGCTGTCTCTTAACCAATGTATGTTTGACACAAATGTATACCCTGGTTGCTAAAGTGGATAAAAGAGGTTTGTCCCACAATAAAGTCCTTATTTCTTTCTGGTTTTTTTCACCCACTTTTTGTGTGTTTTTGTATCTATTCTTTTTTGTCGCTGTTTGGCCAGCAGCAACAATCCTTTCAAGATTTTCCACAGGTTCTTCCACGGGGGCAGATTCCTCACCCTGCACCCTGAGAATTGAATTTGACTCTTTCTTGTCCACATGACAAACACTTTGTCACATTGTCAGGGCTTCACAGAGTGCCCTGGAGGGGACAAAACACTTCCTTAGGAGTTTTTCCTAAAGGTTAATCTGATTTTGAGGGTTGGACTCTGCGCTGTTTCCACTGTGGTTCCCCAAATTGCTCTGTACACAAATCTCTGGGTCAGATGAGGAATTTATGAGCGTTCCAGCAAAAAGCTGAGCCTGAAAACAAAAGGAAAGAAATGTTGTGTTTGTGGCAAAGTTGTGTGGAGTTGTGTTGGATTAGAGCGATCACAAATTCTGATGGAAAATCCAGATGAATGTCTTTAAAACCACATCTTGCCAGATTTGGGGCTTCAGTCCTGACATTCTGCTCTCTCCTGGGAAATGGTTTGGGACTCACTGGGACCTGGATGCCCTTACAGAGGTTCCAAACCATCAGGATCCCATCGCCATCAGCCTCCTCCCAACCAGAGCACTGTGGATTTTCCAGCAGAAGAGCAAACACCCCAGCAGAGAGAGCTGCCCTGGAATTCCCAGCCCGTGCTGGAGCCAGCCAGGAGGGCTGGAACTCACACTGCCCTGCTCAGGCAGTTCCTCACACGATTTTTCTTACAGATGGCACAAAATTATTGTTTCTGGTCGCTTTGAATGATTTCCTTCGTGAGCACCTTGTGGATGAAATCTCAGAGAATACCAGGGACAGCTCAGCCCCTCAGCTAAATGCTCTTTTGGGACCTTTTATTGGGGTTTTCTCATGAATCTGTGGCTCAGCTTGTCCACCAGGAACCCCTGTACCACCTCCTCCACGCACAGGAACCCACCACAAACCCTGGAAATGCTTCTCCATCCCAGCCCAAGGCCTCTCCCCAGCACCTCCTACTCAAACCACCTCCCTGCTTCTTGCACTTTTTATCTCACTTAGGTCCTGTCTCTCGCAATATTTAGAGGCTCTTGGGGATACAAATAGTATTGATTTGTATGTACAACCACCAGGAACGAGGAGGGCTCGGGTCCTCAGCCCAAATGATAAATAATAGTTAATATAGTTCAGACATGACCAGCCAGTTTCTACCTAAAAATGTCAATAAAGCAGGGCCATATTGATGCAAAGAGACATAAAATGTGAACTCCTTCAATACAGGCACTTATTTGTCTCTGTTTGCGAGGGCAGGAAGGAAAGAGCTGTTAGCAGTGAATAGTATTTTATTAGCATCATAAACCCCAAGAGCAAAGTTTGTGTCACAGAGAACTGCACATGCATTTGAAGGCTTAATTTATGATCCTGACTCCTCTTTTTTTTTTTTTTTTTTTTTTTTTTTTTTCCCTTCAAAAATTGGGGCATAATTTAAAATAAAGACGGGTAGAGTCTGAAAACACCTTTGGGTGAAAGGGATGTTCATGMAAAACCAAACCTGCAGCCTACAGAAATCCTGTCAGAGAGAGAGTTCAGTGGAATTTGAACATAAATCTGTTCTGCAGAGGTCTGTGGAAGCTTCAGGAAAGCCCCAGTTTGATGTGCACCAGGAGAATCAGCACTGGGAAATGCCAAAAACCCTGAGAGGAAAAGCCCAGAAGGAAGAACCAGATGGGGAAGAAGCRAATTCCTGAGGAACTCCAACAAATCTGCAGCAGAAAACTGGTGAGGTTAAGAAAATCCAGGGTGGTTTTGGTGGCTTTCCATGAGTTCAGCTGGTGTGAAGCTGATGGGGGAGACACTGACAGCACTGGCACAGCCCCATCTCCACCAAAACCAGCCTAAAGGGTCAAAACTCCTCCAGCTCCTGCTCATCCTCCTGCATTCCCAGCATTTCCCTCTCATCTGGCCCCTTTGGAGAGGGGTCAGGTTTCTGAGGATGCTTAGGAATGGATATCACAATCAAGCCCCGGTAATCAGCAAATTACAGCTTCCCACACATCCCGAAGCTTTTCACTGCCAGCTGCTGCTCGTGCTCCGCTCACACGGTGACAGCTCYGCGTTCTGTGCCTGCTCCAGAGCTGCAAACACGGCTTTAATGACCAAAAAAAAAACATTCTGCCTGTTTGGGAGAGGGAAATCAGGTGTGCAGGTGCAGAATTGGGGGTTTGTGGYAGAAGGGAAAGGCTGCACGAGGAGCTGTGCAAAAAAAAAAAAAGAAAATCTGTTTGCAGGGCAGGGGTGAAGCTGAGCAGTGTGGGGCAGCTTTTTCGGGAAGCAGGGAAGGTTTTTGYGGCTCTGGACAGCGAGGTGAGGTAAATCTCCTCTGAATGAACACAAAGGTTTGGGAGCTCAGGAAGGAGCTGCCTTTGTTGGTAAAAATATTCCCGTGGTTTGTGAACTCACACAGCATTTCAGCTCCGCATCCATGAGAGGAGCGGCTGGAATAGAGCTGAGTCCAGTTCTGGTCACTCAGAGGGGCTGGAGAGAGTCCAGGGAAGGGAACGGAGCTGGGAAGGGCTGGAAAACTCCAGATGGAGCTGGGAAAGGGACTCAGCCTGGGGAAAAGGGGATCAGGGGGGACCTTGTGGCTCTGCACAACTCCCTGAAAGGAGGGGACAGCCGGGGGGATTTGGGGTCTGCTCCAGGGAACAGGGACAGGAGGAGAGGGAATGGCCTCTGGCTGGGCCAGGGGGGTTTGGGTTGGATTTTAGGGAAAATTTCTACATGGAAATTTTAGGGAAAATTTCTACATGGAACTACCATGGTTCTTCACGGTCAGGCCTTGGAACTGCCCAGGGAGGTTTGGAGAGCCCATCCCTGGAGGTGTCCAAGGAACTCCTGGAGATGGCACTGATTTGGGGTTGGGGGACAAGGAAGGGATGGCTCAGCACACCCAGCACAGCTTTGTCACCACCTTTGGGGTTTTCCAGGCACAGCCAAATGCTCGCTGTCTGCAGGGGCAAAACCCCCATTAAGCCCCCATTAAGMCTTGATGATATTTTTAATTACTCACTCCCTGGGGAGCTCCATGCCCTTTCCACCAGGCTCTGGAWTCCCACGTGCCAGGGACCTTTGCTGTTCAGCCACAAGACAAATGGGGTTTTCTGCCACGAGGGTTTGACTTTTTAGGGCACAGAAGAGCTTTAGGATGTGATTTGCAGAGCACCACAAAGGTCGGTGGTGTATTTCTCCCAGGCACAGTGAGTCAAAACATCTGCATGGGCTGAAACAAAACTAGCAGGGTCATCRCTTCCTATCTGTCCTTCTGAAGGAGAAAAGAGCAATTTCCCCATCCTGGAATAGTTGCAGGAAAAGGAAATGAGAAAGGATCATTCTACTCATCTTCCACCTTRAAACTGCAAATACTGCTCTGTATAAAACYGYGCTSTAGAAAAGTATCTTTCTCCTTCCCYCTCTTTTTACAATTTCAACTTTTTATTTCCCTCCTCTTTTCTTTCACAGCTTTTAACCTTGCCCAATTGTTCCTCTTAAATAATAATTAACTCTCTGGCGCAGCYGGGGAAATGCTTTAAAGCTCCAGCAATTTTATTTTCTGCGGGACGCTGCGGGAGAGGATGGGAGGGGAAAATGAAATCAGGAGGTTCCTCAAGAGTCAATCCCCTACAAAAACCATTCGTTGCCTGTCCCTGGTGAAAGGATCCTGCCAGATCCCAGAGGAACCAGCAGAGTTTGCTCAGTAATTAACTG
>NW_026624405.1:32371-33131 GCF_030028575.1 Malurus melanocephalus
CTGCCTGGAGCAGATAACCCCAGGATCCAGGGATTATTAAATCACATCCCTGGGCCGGGTCGATATCCCGAGCTCTCTCCTCCTGCTGACCTATCCCACCATGAATAATKCACGAGCTGCTGGTGGGGCAGCTCTGGCTGGAGCGGGGCCAGCCAAAGGGCTCTCTCAGCAGATCAAAAGCCAATCAAGTTCATTTCAATATTTATGTTTAATCCTTCRTTCTCAACCGATAAATATTTCATGCTATGCCCTTACAGGAAAGCAAAGCCAAGCAAAAGCAGAGGAGACACCAGCCCAGACAGAGCGGCWCTTTCATGCTAATTCCTGTCCGGGCAGACGCAGCTCCTGATGCCATTAATATTCCTCAATCAGCGTGGATTATTTATTTGAGTCCTGACAGAGCCTGCAAGGACAGAGGGCAGTGCTGAGGAGCACAATAGGCATGGAGGAAGGTTTGATTCCTGAGCCAGGTTTGATTTCCTAAGCCAGATTTGATTCCTGAGCCATGTTTGATTCAATTCCTAAGCCAGGTTTGATTCCTGAGCCAGGTTTGATTCCTGAGCCATGTTTGATTCGATTCCTAAGCCAGGTTTGATTCCTGAGCCAGGTTTGATTCCTGAGCCAGGTTTGATTCCTGAGCCAGGTTTGATTTGATTCCTGAGCCATGTTTGATTCAATTCCTAAGCCAGGTTTGATTCCTGAGCCAGGTTTGATTTCCTGAGCCAGATTTGATTCCTGAGCCATGTTTGATTCGATTCCT
>NW_026624405.1:35227-38079 GCF_030028575.1 Malurus melanocephalus
CTGTGATTGTTCAGTGTTTAACTCCAGACTCCACAGACAGCGCTGAGCTCCTGCTCTCCCATTTTTACACAAAACAATTCCTCTGCAGCCCCAAACTCAAGGACACCTCCCTGGGCCAGGCCCCAAGAGATGGAAACAAGAGAGAATTGGGGGGAGCCAAGTTGGAGTTTTTGACTGCATTGGCTGCAGCTGCAGTTGGAGGATTCAGGCCCGATTTTGTGCAAATGGACAAAAGTGAGAAAGGGTGAAAAACCTGTGAGCCATTGTCCATTGTGGGTGCAGGCCCTGGCTGGGCTGGGACTGCCCTGGATGGCCCTGAATTCCCAATTCCATAAACAAAACTGCTTTGGATTCTCTGAATTTTGCCCAGCCTGGATTTAGGCATCACCAAAATTTCCCCTTTCTCTCCAGTTTCTCATGCACAAACACAGTGCAACACACGAGTTCCCGTGCTTGGAGCAGCCCTGCAGCACAGGAGGGAGGTTCTGGAGCCATGAAATCCTGCTCCCAAGCCCAGTTCCTCCCTCCCACCRGATCCCACATCCTGGGCTCCCTGAGCTCCCTCCAGCTCGAGCTGCTGCCTTCCTTCCATCTGCGGAACACCACGGAGATGTGCTCAGCTCTCCTGCCTCCCACCCGCACCAGCAGCCGGCACAGAGGAGGAATTCCCAGAGCTGAGCTCACACATGGAATCTCTCCAGCCCAGTGAACATCTCAGGCTCTGGTGCTGCATCTCCTGCYGCTCCCAGCATCGTTCTGCACTTCCCTGTGGAGCTCAGCTCTCCTCTGATTGCGATTTTAACATCCCAGCTGGCCTCACCYGACCTGACCACAACCATCCCCTCCTCAAATCCTCCTTTTGGGATCAACAGGCTTCCATGGGTGACCTCCAGGATGATTTTAACCTGCAGCATCCTTCTATCGAGCAGCAGAGACACCCCTGGGGCTCCTGAGCCGCCGCAGCCGCGCTTTCCGAGGCGCTGCTTTGGAATTCACCCGTGGCAACCCAGCAATCACYGGTGTTCAGAGCAGCCCCTCGCCCCATTTGCATATCTTTTATGAGACAAATCAGGAAAGGGGATTAATTTTCCTTTCTTTGCTCTYGTATCACCTGTGGCCGGGAGGAGACAAACAAATTCGTCGCCTCCTTCCCCAAATCCTCGYGATTAGGTTATTAGAGCCCCAGACTTATTATAAATTATTGAAAGGACACAGCTGAGCCCAAATCCCATGGCGGGCTCTCTTTGTCTTGCACGAGGCTGGCAATTCCTGATTAACTCCCATCCTGCACGAGGCAGGAGGGATGAGCAGCATCCCAGACGTTCCGTGGTGACGCTYGGAGCGGGACGCTCTGCTCCCAGCACGCAGCCCCAGGAGCTACAAAGGAACTTTCTTCCTTTTCTTGGAAACCCTCTTGGAAATCCAACACCAGCCTGGCTGCTGCTGCAGGGACCAGCCCGAGCTGGGGGGAAGGGATAGGATATCCTGTCCTTTTAGGATATCCATCTTCAGTCCTACGAGGGCTGTTTTCTAATTTCAGCTCCAGGGCAGTTATTCCAGGAGAGTTATTTCATACTCTCTGCACTCCAGATATGTGAATCTGGATCCATCCTCATCCTGAGGGGGTTGTGTTCCATAGTTTCAGCTCCAAGGGAGTTATTCCATACTTTCCCATGTGAATCTGGATCCATCCTCATCCTGAGAGAGTTGTTCCATAGTTTCATCTCCAGGGGAGTTATTCCAGGGGTGTTATTCCATACTCTCCCACTCCAGATACATGAACCTGGGTCCATCCTCAATCCTGAGAGGGCTGTTGCATGGTTTCAGCTCCAGGGGAGTTATTCTATACTCTTTTATGTTCCAGATACATGACTTTGGATATCCATCCTCCATCCTGAGAGAGTTGTTCCATGGTTTCAGCTCCAGGRGAGTTATTCCATACTCTCCCACACTGCAGAAATGCAAATCTGGATCCATCCTGATCATAAGGGGGCTGTTCCATGTTTTCAACTCTGAAGGAGTTATTCCATACTCTCCCACACGTGAATCTGGATCCATCCTCCATCCTGAGAGAGTTGTTCYGTAGTTTCTGCTCCAGGGGAGTTATTCCAGGGGAGTTATCCCATAGTGCCCCACACTCTGGATCCATCCTCATCCTAAGAGGGTTGTTCCATAGTTTCAGCTCCAGGGTAGTTATTCCATACTCTCCTGTGGTCCAGATATGTGACTTGATCCATTCTTATCCTAAAGGGGCTGTTCCATGGTTTCAACTCCAGGGGAGTTATTCCAGGGGAATTATCCCATACTGCCCCACACTCCAGATTCGTGACCCTGGATCCATCCTCCATCCTAAGAGGGTTGTTCCATGGTTTCAGCTCCAGGGTAGTTATTCCAGGGTAGTTATTCCATACTCTCCTGTGGTCGAGATACGTGGCTGGATCCATTCTCATCCTAAAGGGGCTGTTCCATAACTCCAGGGGAGTTATTCCATGCTCACCTACAGTCTAGATACATGAATCTGGATCCATCCTCCATCCTAAGAGGGTTGTTCCATGGTTTCAACTCCAGGGGAGTTATTCCAGGGGAGTTATTCCAGGGGAGTTATTCCATTCTCCCCCACACTCCAGATTCGTGACCCTGGATCCATCCTCACTCCTATGAGTGTTGTTGCGTAGTTTCAGCTCCAGGGGAGTTATTCCACACTCTCCCAGCTCTGGATCCGTGACTCTGGAATGGCAGCAGTGGTGTTTTAGGTTTCCTGTTTTAGGTTTCCAGAGCAGCCAGCGCCTGGTTTTCCCTGTTTGCAGTCAGGCTGGCAGAAGCAGAGGAGGTTCTGATAAGGAGTTAACTTT
>NW_026624405.1:38989-41126 GCF_030028575.1 Malurus melanocephalus
CTGGCTCCCGAGCTATGATTTGTCAAATGGCCCCAATTATAACCCCAAACCCAATGATTGCTCTTTTTGTGTCCCKCTGTGCTCACAGGAACGTTTCTCCTGCTCCAGGCTGAAAGGAGATGCCCACGGGGAGTTCTCTGTGAAACGCTGGATTTCAAAAGCCTGCGGCAAGTTGATTCATGTCTATTTAATTTTTCCAGGCAGTTTCACTGGAATGCTGTGTATAAATCAAACACAAGGCTAGCAGCAGAGACGGACCAAGCTGTGGAAGGACTGTATGATTTTAATTAAACCACACACACAAATCAGGCGGGAGTGAAGGTGGGAGAGGAGAGGGAGAGAGAATTCTATCGCTGGGGATAAGCCAATATTTTTGAGCAGGAAAACAAATAACCATTTACTGTGAAAAGTCTGATTCCAAAAGCAGCGTTTTGTCATTGTGCTGATTTTCATAATCAATTTAAATCTGGAAGAAACCAGGCTTGAGCACAGCAAACAAAGAGCCTGAGCGGAAGTTAATTAGACTGTATCAGCTCAGCCTTCTCATCCTTTACTTACTGTCGAGCTTTATGGGCTCCAGCAGGCACTTCACTGCTAATCCTGCTTTGGAGACAGCTCTGCTGGGGCTGCAAGGGCATCTYCTGYGCAAAATCCMRGAATGSCAGCMTGGSCCAGSCTGGGAGGGACCACAGAGGGTCACTGGTGTCACCTCCCTGCTCCAGCAGGGCCATCCCAGAGCTCAGGAGTGGGGCTGGAATGGTCTGGAATGTCCCCAGGGAGGAGGCTCCACACCCTCCATGGGCTCTGTTCCAGTTCCCCATCCCAGGGGAGCTCCCTGGGCTCAGTCCCTGCCCGTCCCTCGGGTGCCATCGCTGAGTCCCCCCTGGAGCAGAGCCTGGCCCTGCTCTGACCCTCCCTGCACCCAAGGACAGCCAGGGACCCTCTGAGCATCTGCTCAGCCCCGGCTCCCTTAGCCTTCCCTGGGCACCGAGCTGCTCCAGCCCTTCCTCATCTCCATTTCCCCACTGGCCCCGCTCCAGGAGCTCCCTGTCCCACTCTGTGTCCCCTGTCCCCCTTTCCCTGTCCCCTGTCCCACTCTCTGTGTCCCCTGTCCCACTCTCTGTGTCCCCTGTCCCATTTTCCCTCTCCTCTATCCCTCTCTGTGTCCCCTGTCCCACTCCGTACCCTCTGTTCCATGTTCCATGTCCTCTACCCCACACTGTGTCCCCTGTCCCCCTTTCCCTGTCCCCTGACCCTCTCTGTGTCCCCTGTCCCACCCCGTGCCCCCCTCTCCCATGCTCTGTATCCTCACCAGAGCAGTCACAGTGACTGTGAAGTGCCACCCAGGCCACCCACGAGGTGTTTCCTCCTCCAGGTCACYGGTGCTGCTCTGTGTGACCCCACTGGGCTCAAATGGGGACATTGGGACACCTCTGCTGTGCTGTGGGGAGGGAAAACCATGAGGGGCACTGAGGGCAAGCCTGGTCCCAAGCAGGAGAGTCATTAAAACCAGAATATTTTGGTAAACATGGTGTGTCACGGTGTGTCACTGTGTGTCACTGTGTGTCACGGTGTGTCACAGTGTGTCACAGGGCCCTCCTCCCGTGCCAGGGACAGCGGATCCCAACCTGCCCAGCATTCCCAGCAGGGAAAAACAGCCATTCCACCCACTCCAAACCATCTCTGAACCAGCAGGGTTCTGACTAAAGCCACAAAATCCCGWGAGGGTCCGGTGTTGAAGCCGAAATTAAATTTGCAAGGTTTTTYTCCTCCCTTTCCCCACCTCAGTCACTCTCAATACAGGGAATGAATAATGCAGCGTTGCCTGGTGATTGCTGTTGTGTTTTCCTTCTCAAACRCACCCGGGGAAGGGAGCAGACCCAAAACTGCCTGGAGGAATCTGATGTTTAAATACAGCCACAGAGGGGCTGAGGTGCTGCAGGTGCGAGGGGATCCAGAGGCTGCTGGCAGCCTGTCCTGCTGTTGGAAAAGATGTGAGTTTAAAAATTTTAAATGTAWCTTCAGTCAAAGATTTTGTTGGTCTTTGCCTCGGGGAAGGCGCTGAAGTTTCTTTGCAGGGCATTGTTCCACCAGGGGAGGCCTGAGGAGCTTCACAGCTCAACAGAGCGGGAGGGGA
>NW_026624405.1:43194-44780 GCF_030028575.1 Malurus melanocephalus
GTTTCCACCCCTGGTGCTTCCTGAAGCGAYTCCAGCTGTGCCCTGGAGATGATCTGGGTTTGTGCCCTGACACGGGGGGCTGATTGCCTGTCCAGGCTGCAATCTGTGCTTTTTGGGGCTGCTCCTGCCTGTGCACAGAGCACTCCCACCTTCGGATCATATCAGCCCTAAATCACCCCACAAGGTGTTTCCTCCTCCAGGCCACTGGTGCTGCCCTGTAGGAACATTTTTGATTTAAATGGGGATACTGAGGCACCTCTGCTRTGCTGTGGGGAGGGAAAACCACGAGCTGGTCCCAATCAYGGGAGTCATTAAGAACTGGGATATTTAAAAAAACCCCAGAACCTCAAGGAATAAATGTTCCCATTGTGTTTAAGGCCACTGCAGCCTCTGGTGTGTGTAAAGAGCAAGGCAATTAATAAGGTTTATTTAATAAGGTGTGTTTAATAAGGATATTTAATAAGTATATTTAATAAGGTATGTTTAATATTGTGTATTTAATGAGGTATCTTTAATAATGATATTTAATAAGGTATATTTAATAGTGTGTATTTAATAAGGTATCTTTAATAGGGATATTTAATAAGGTATATTTAATATTGTGTATTTAATAAGGTATATTTTATAAGGTATATTTAGTAAGATATATTTAATAAGGATATTTAATAAGGTGTATTTAATAAGGCATATTCAGCAAGGACATTTAATAAACTGTTTTTAATAAGGTGAATTTAAAAAAGGATATTTAATGAGGTATATTTAATATGGTGTATTTAATAAGGTATATTTAGTAAGTATATTTAATAAGGTGTATTTAATAAGGTGCATTTAATAATGTATATTTAGTAAGGCTATTTAATAAGGTCTATTTAATAAGGTGTATTTTATAAGGTGTATTTAATAAGGTGTATTTAGCACGGCCAGGCCGAGGTGTGCAGCTCCCACAGCAGCTGAAACACAGCAATTTAAATAACATTTCTCATCAGGATGAGCCTGGCTGGGCTGGAGCTGCTGCTCTCCTCACCTGGGATCATCTGCTCATTGCCACATCCCTTCAGGAGTGCCAGATCAGGGCTCTGGGGGTGGCTGCAGCMCACACAGGAGGGTCTGGGGGCTTCTGGACATCTCAGGTATGCTGGAAAAACCTGCTGAGACCTTGTGAGCTGGTCCTTGACTTGTGCAGAAAACAAAAATTGAGCAGATGCTGCTTCTCCCCACTGCTCAGCCCCCAGCCAGGCTCAAAGCCAAGGGAAGAGAGGCCTTTTCCAAAATAAAAAGGAAAAAAGAGGTAGAAACGGAGTTCTCCAAGCTGTAGGATTCCGTGGGTGCAAAAGTTTTCATGGTCTCATGAAACAGCTTGCTGAATTTGTGGAGCAGGAATCCTGCCAAGAAAACAGACTCACAAAGGTGATGGTAATCGCAGTGTCCAAGGCCAGGTACCTGAATGGAGAATAAAACCCACAACACCTTTAAACTCTGCTTAAATCCTCATATTCCACACTGGTTGTGCAGTGACATCCCAGAAAACATTGGCCACCCCATCCAGCAGAATGCAAAGTTCTGCCTTCCAGCAGGACGTGAGTTTT
>NW_026624405.1:46045-47201 GCF_030028575.1 Malurus melanocephalus
TTTTTTTTTTTTTTTTTTAATGAGAGCCACTCAAAAGCCCAGCAGCTGGGACTGCAGCTGGCTTTGAAGAGATGAAATGTTTTCCCTGCCTTTGAACGCTCTTGCTGCCAATTCCCAGCCGGTGGCCACCCAGTTTGCCCTCGAGGTGCCTGGCACTCGAGTCTCTGGGATAAAAGGAGCTGCTTGGAAGTGGAATTAGTACCCTGCATGGAAGGCTCTGTGGCAGACAAAAATCAAAGGAGGAAATAAAAGACCTGAGCTCAGCAAAATCCGCACGCGGATAATTAGTTAAACTTCCAAGTCTTGACATTAAGCTTTTGGAAGCAAAACACTTGGGAATCACGCAGAGAGGCTGGCTCTGCAGAGGTTTGGGGAACAGGTCTGGCAAGGGGGTGTTTTGTTGGGGTTTTTTAAGTGTCTGCAGCAGCTTGGGTTCAACCGAGGGTGGCCTGTCCTTGGGGCAGCCCCAAAAGCGAAGGAAGGGACCTGGTCTCAGTGGAGAAGGTGGAAATCCCCCAATCCTCGTGTTTTTCTTATTTTTCCTGTTTTTCCTTTTTTTTTTTTTTCCCCGTTTTTCCTTTTTTTCCTGTTTTTTCCTGCTGGCACTTGCAGGACAGTGACACTCTCCAAAAAACCATCCCCAGCCACCCAAAGGGAGCTATGGAGCCTCTTTCCAAGAAAATTCTGGATAAAAGCGATCACTGCTCTTGAACTTCAGCAAAATTTGATGACAGGGAGCTGCTGCAGACCCGGCCAGGTCCCTGCAGGGCTCTCACAAGCGGCCAACACTCACAAATGCTTCCCCTCCCCGCGGGAATATTTTTCCCAACTCTCCCCTTGCGCTGACAAACACACATTTTGTTTTCGTCCTGATAAAATCAGCCCCGCAGCCCCGACTGTGGCAGCTCAGTGCTGACCTCAGCTCTGCTCTCCAGGATACAAAACTGGGAGAGATTCTCAGATTCTGTGAYAAAACATCTGTTTCCTCTGGAGCAGCCGCCACCTGGACGAGGCAGCAGCAGCCGGAGCTTCCCTGAGCAGAATGTCACCTCTCACCAGTGGAGAGCGGGGCCACAAGGACACTTTTGTTGGAAAATAGAGCAGCTTAAACATTTTTTTATATAAATTTAGTCAAAGATTTTGTTGGCTTTTGCCC
>NW_026624405.1:47416-48436 GCF_030028575.1 Malurus melanocephalus
CAGGATGTGTCCCCATGACCCAGACAGACACTGACTCAGGGCTGAGTCACTCCAGGGAGGGTTTTTTCTCCATTCCCTGACTTTCACTGATCCCGCTGCTGCCAAGGAGCCAGGCTCACCACGGACACTCCCAGTGAGAGTCACATCTTCCACCTGAGAGAATTCACCCTCCCGTGGTGAATATTCCCAGGAGCATGAGGTGACAGGATGTTGGAGATGAGACATCAGGAGAAAATTCTTCCMTGTGAGGCCGTGGCTGCCCCTGGATTCCTGGAAGTGTCCAAGGCCAGGCTGGACAAGGCTTGGATGAGCCTGGGATGGTGGAAGGTGTCCCTGCCCTTCAGCCCAAACCATTCCATGATTATCTGGCTCTGTGATAACTGATTGAAAGCAAAACGAAAGGAAAGAGACCATTTGGATTGCAGAAATTAAAGCTTTAGAAAGGGGTAAGATAAGAAAAAGGGGAAAAAATTGAAAAGATATCGACTATTCTGAAGCAAACAAAAGGCACCATAGATTAAACAAACAATGAAGCCCAAACTTCTCCTTCCAGTGCTCTGACAGATAAACAGCAGCCTCCARTAATTAATTGTGTCCTGGCACAGCTGAATGAGCCACCATATGGGAGTGGTGACAAAACAACCTCTGTTTTTTGCTGGCAAATTGTGCAAATCTCCAGCTCTGTCTGATGCTGGGAACTGGCACACCTCACTCCTCCCAACCTCGTGACAGAGCAGGCAAAGCTCTGGGTCTTTGGGACAGTGGGACAGGGTTCTYKGGGGGCACTGAAGGTCAYTCTGTGCAGAATTTAGGGTTTGATRGAGATGGGAATTCACACMGCRWGASGGAGCTGCCAGGGGAAGCYCTTGAGCTTTGGTCACCTCCCCTGTGCTCACCAAGACTTTGTCACCCTCAGGGACGAGGAGGAGGTGGCAGTGTTGTCACCGAAACTGCGGGAAAGACAAAAACTCTCCAACAACATTTTAATGTCAGAGAGTCAAGGCATTGCTTTATTTTCTG
>NW_026624405.1:51013-52831 GCF_030028575.1 Malurus melanocephalus
CTGCTCCAGGTCCATGAATCCTGGTTTCTCATCGACTTCCAGCCAGTGCCCAGCAGCCTTTCCTTCTGCAAAGGTGTTTCCCATCCCACAGGAACTCCCAAGATTGGGGAAATGAAATGTTTTCTTTGGTCCTCCTTTCACAGGGGTCAGGGAGACGATGACAGAAGACAGATCTGTGAATCCAGTGCCACTGGGAGTGTATAAACACGACTGAGGAAAAGCCATGGATGGTTCGGGTCACGGAGGAGGCGCTATGCTGAATTTTAGCCCCTGTATTTGTTAATCTTTCCACCCAGGTCACTGAAATTACCGTTGTTTTTTTTTTGGCGCAGTCCCCTCATCCTTCCTCACATCTTTAACAAAAAAAAAAATCAGCACAGGACTCCTGGAAAACACAAACCTTGGCTCTCCAGAATGCTCCAAACCTCCAGCTCTCCATCCCAGCCCAGCAGGGACTCAGACCTCTTGTTTTACCCCGATAATCCACGGTGCCTGCTGCAGCTCCACACCTAGCGTGCCGTGTGTCTCCAGCAGATTACTTGAAGTGGTTATTTTTATTCCCGGAGCCTTCAAAGGCAGAGTCATTAAGTGTATTTAAAAGGAAGCGCGGGGCCCAGATAAAGCAGGGGATGTAATTAGTTACAAGCTACTGTACTTTGATGACAAAGCGGCRTTTGTGCGGAGCAGCGGCTCGGCGGGGTTTGTGCGAATTCCTGACGGCAGAGCAGCCGGGAAAAGCCTGGATGAGCTCTGATAAAGCTGAGCCATCCACAGCTGGATTTGGGGGTTTGAGCCAAAGCTTGGGCTCTGGAAAATTCAGTGCATGTTGGAAAGGGTAGGAGGGAATAAACCCCAAAATTTCAGCGTGGTGGGAGGGTGGGTGACAGCACAGGGTCATTGAGGATGATGCCTTGAAGGGGTTACCTAAACCAGGGGCTGGGGAGAATTGAGAGAATCCAAAGCAGTTCTGTTCATGGCAGGGCCTTCAGGGCCATGAGGGTGTCTGTCACCATGGGAGTGTCACCATGAGAGTGTCTGTCATCATGAGAGTGTCATTGTGAGAGCGCCTGTCACCATATGAGTGTCACCCTGTGTCTGTCACCATGGGAGTGCCTGTCACTGTGAGGGTGTCATTGTGAGAGTGCCTGTCACCATGAGAATGTCACCATGGGAGTGCCTGTCACTGTGAGGGTGTCACTGTGAGAGTGCCTGTCACCATGAGAGTGTCATTGTGAGAGTGCCTGTCACCGTGTGAGTGTCACCGTGTGAGTGTCTGCCCCCATGAGGGTGCCTGTCACTGTGAGGGTGCCTGTCACCATCAGAGTGTCACTGTGAGAGTGCCTGTCACTGTGAGAGTGCCTGTCACCATGAGAATGTCACCATGACAGTGCCTGTCACTGTGAGAGTGCCTGTCACCATGAGAGTGTCACCATGTCAGTGCCTGTCACCGTGAAAGCATCTGTCATTTTGTGTCTGTCACCCTGGCAGTGTCTGTCCCTGTGGAAGCACCTGTCACCGTGTGAGCGCCTGTCACCATGACAGAGTCATCATGAGAGTGTCTGTCCCCATATGAGCATCTGTCCCCATGTGAGCATCTGTCACCATGGGGGTTTCTGTCCCCATGAGAGTGTCTGTCACGATGTGCCTGTCACTCTGGGAGTGCCTGTCACCGTGTGCCTGTCACTGTGAGAATGCCTGTCACCATAAGGGTGCCTGTCACCTTGTGCCTGTCACTCTGCGCCTGTCACCTTGTGCCTGTCTCCACGAGAGTGTCTGTACTCACATGGGTGACTGTCACCATGAGAATGTCACCCTGTG
>NW_026624405.1:53914-64597 GCF_030028575.1 Malurus melanocephalus
AAGTGAACGTGGGAACAGAACCCCTCAAGGCCAAAAAGAAGAAAAAAAAATAGAAAGAAAATTAAAACAAAGAATCCCTCCTGTTCATTTGAAATTCCCTGGCGTGTGCCCACTCCATGATGGCAGAACTGCTCTGCTGCGCGTTCATTTTTTTTAATAGTTGGATTTTGACACCAACAAGGACACAGAATAAATGAGGTTTGTTTTTTTTTTCTTAATATCATAGATGGCTCTTCAGCTGTAGAACCTGGCACCRCTCCCCAGGAGTCACCAGAGCCAAATTACGCTTACTCAGGGGCTGGCCTTGGGACAAAAATACCTTTTTAATTTCCATCTCACTTCAGGAAGAGCCTTAGAAGTGCCCCTCTCTGCCCACAGGCCGTGGTCCTGGTGGAGAATTTCCAAATTTGCCGGTGGCCATCGCCTGCTGCTGAGAGACAAGAAGAGCTCTTTATGCTGCAACAAAATCTGGGGAATTTGGGGGTGTCCAGGGCACAGCCAGRCCAGGCTGACCCCCCAAAAACCCAACTCTGTGCCCCCTTTGTGATAGAGGGACTGTGGAGAGGCATCACTGTCCTCATTTCTGCTCTGATGGTGCTGCAGGGACCTCCCCGCTGCTCAAACTGTTATTTCCTTTAACTGAAAAGAAGCACTGTGTATTATTTTAGCAGGAAAACAATTATCAGGTGGCCCTGGAACCCTCTATTTGTCGTGTATCAGCTCTCATTTAGTTGTCTCTTTGCTGACTGGCCATGCAGCAAACGGGAGAGGGGAGAATCCAACCCTGCCAGGAGATTGATGAGAGGCTGCAGCACAGCAGATGTGTGGGAATGGCAAATGAGAGCTCTCCAAGGCTCCCAGGAAAGCAGAGAGGAGAGGCTTTGCTGCAGCAGGAGAGAGCAGCAGAGACAGAGTTTGGGGGTTACAGRTGTGAGACCCCCAAATTCACTCTTGGTGGGTGCTGAGCCAGCAGGGATCAACAAGAGAGCAGCTCCAAATTGGGGAAATTACAGAATTATGGAGTGGTTTGGGCTGGAAGGGACCTTGAAGCCCATCCTGCTCCACCCCAGCATGGGCAGGGACAGCTTGGGTTAGATCAGGGTGCCCCTGATACCCAAATCCGGCTCACCTAAACCAGAGGCTAGACAGAATTGAGAGAATCCAAAGCAGTTTTGTTTATGGAATTGGGAATTCAGGCCCATCCAGGGCAGTCCCAGCCCAGCCAGGGGCTGCACCCACAATGGACAATGGCTCAYGGSTTYTTCACCCTTTCTCACTTTTGTCCATTTGCACAAAATCGGGGCTGAATCCTCCAATTGCAGCTGCAGCCAATGCAGTCAAAAACTCCAACTTGGCTCCCCCCAATTCTCTSTTGTTTCCATYTCTTGGGGCCTGGCCCAGGGAGGTGTCCTTGAGTTTGGGGCTGCAGAGGAATTGTTTTGTGTAAAAATGGGAGAGCAGGAGCTCAGCRCTGTCTGTGGAGTCWGGARTYAAACACTGAACAATCACAGGGGTACAGAGACATGGAAATRGAGAAACTGAAATCCCAAGGCATCACTCCAAACCTCATCCAAGTTTCTGTGGAGCTCTCTGGGCTCAGTCCCTGCCCRTCCCTSGGKKGCCATCRYTGRKTCCCCCCWGRRSMRRRSCCMRGGRMMWSCMRGGRMCCYCYKRRSMWYYKSYYMRSCCCSGSYYCYTYMWYCYTYCCYKGGSMWYKRRSYKSYYCMASCCYTYCYYMWTYYCMWTCCCYYCCCTGGCCCCACTCCARGAGCTCCCTGTCCCTCCTGACCYGAAGAATTTCACCCCCAAAGATGCCCTGAGGATGGGTTTACAGGCACGGTGATGCCAGCCCCGTGTGTCCCTGCGCACACAGAGCGTGCCAGCCCCAGAGCAGCCTGGCAGCCGGAGCCAGGCACAGCACCAGGACAGATGTTCCAGCGTCTCTGCGCTTCCCCTGGGCTCAATTCACACCCGGAGCGGGCTGGCAGCTCCCTCCCCRCGCTGCAAATGAGAGGGGGAGAAAATCGGAGGCTTCTCAGGCTGGCAAGACAGCTTTGAGTGATGATGATGAGCTGTCAGCGTGGGGAATGTCACCAGGTGCCAGGCTGCTGTCACCAGGGTGTGACACAGGGGTGGGGGGGTCTGCTCTGATCTGCTCTCGTAAATCCTCAGTGACTGTGCTGCATGCCTGGCCATTCGAGCACAAATCCCGACTGATTCCCAGAAAAAAAATCAGGATTTTCCCTTCAGGGATTGAGGAGTGAGGAGAGTCCACAGGATCTGCTTTTGCCCACAAACCAAACCAACCTCGTGATCTGCTCTGATCTGCCCTCGTAAATCCACAGTGATTGTGCAGCATCCCTGATCATTCCAGCACAAATCCCGACTGATTCCCAGAAAAATTCAGGGTTTGCCTTTCAGGGATTGAGGAGTGAGGAGAGCCCATGGGATTTTCTGCTTTTGCCACAAACCAAACCAACCTCGTGATCTGCTCTGATCTTTCCTCGTACATCCAAAGTGACTCCTCTGCTGCATCCCCAGTCATTCCAGCACAAATCCCAACTGATTCCCAGAAAAATGCAGGTTTTGGCCTTTAGGGATTGAGGAGTGAGGAGAGCCCATGGCATCTTTTGCTTTTGCCCACAAACCAAACCAAACCAAACCAAACCAAACCAAACCAAACCAAACCAAACCAAACCAAACCAAACCAAACCAAACCAACCTCGTGACCTGCTCTGGTCTTTCCAGGGTTTAATTCGGGCAAAACAAAGGGTTTAATTTGGGATTAATTCTCTTGGAGCTGAAGAGGGGAGGGAGGGAAACTTCCAGGGTGATTTCATGAGGGCTGGGGCAGTTCAGCCTGTGCACAGCATTTCCTCCTTCCCCGAGGGTTTTGCCTGTGGCTCACTCAAACCATCACACAAATCCACATTCTTCTCCCTCAGTCCTTCTCAGTGGATGAAGCCACGCAAAAATCAGGATGTATGCATGGAATGGGAAGAGAAAGTTCAGTTTACTGCTCACTGTACAGGTGAAGCCGTGCCCCATCCATGCAGGGAGATTTATGGTTAGATCAGAGGTAAAACATTGCAACCCTCAGAATGCTCGAGCACAGAAATAAATCAGTGAGGGACAGCCCAGAGGTTGAGGAGCAGGTAACAAACCCTGCCCGATTCTCTCTTGGCAAATTTACTGAGCCCRTCTTAAGCACAGSACATTTTATCCACCTTCACCTGGGRAGGTCCTGMCTTTCCAAATGRGAGAATTTTAAGTACAGCTCGAACMAGGAAYTGTCCAAAATGACTTCAGTGGGYKGGATTAACCAAAATYCCARCGCTGGAGCTCCATCTCCAGCACYTTTCCCCAAACCCGGGTGGAGGAACTGGGACAGCGATGCTTCCCACACTCTGATGGCAGCAGGACACACAGAGGAGCAGAAAAGCAAGTCAAGAGTCCGTACTGTGGATAAACAGAGTCACTCCAGGGGAGGACACTTCAAGAGAAGCCCCAAAGTGCTGCCACCGCAGGGAACAAGCGCTCCAAGCACGGCCTGAGTCCCTCCTCCCCTTTGTGCTGGAGCCTCGCCTTTAATCCAGGGCGAAACGGAGATCTTCACATGTCACAGGAGACTCTGAGCACAATGGGGATGAATGGAGGGTAAGAAAAGGGTCTAAACGGATGGATTCTATATCGGCATTAAAAGCCAAACCTCGTTTTTCATCCAGTCCCGCCCGCAAAGCGCTTCCGACAGAATCCGCTCATCGCCGCTCGTTCCTCTTTTACCCTGAGTTAGTAAATCTCCCTTTGTGACAAGGCTGGAGATAGCAATCAGTAACCTCTCCGCTCCATTCTTCCCTCWCAGCCCTTCTTTTGAGGAGGAATAAAGAAAAGCTCTCAGGAACGGGAGAGAAACGGATCCACTTTGGAGTTAAAGCCGAGCTTGGCTCGGAATTACGGCCAAATCTGCTCCCCAGGGAACAGCACATCTCCCCTCTGCCCATGCCCATCCCTCAAACCCACCAGGATGAGAAGCCAAAACGAGATCACCGCGTCCTAATAAATATTGATCACCTTACAAGGCCCGTTTTTAAATCCCTTAATTAAACATGACGCCCAACTCTGCCTCATCCCCCGCAGAAGGGGATCAATCTTTTATCACAAATGCAGCCAGAAGGAAAGAGCCTGGTGTCCTGCTGTCCACGGGAATTGTCCACCCTGAGCGTTCCAGGGGGCTCAGGAACCCTGGTGAGACCCARCCCCTGTGTTTGTCCAGCTCAACCAGCATCAGGAGCTGGAGGGACTCACCACGAGCAAAGCCAGACCCTTGAGCACCCTCTCTCCCYACAAACAGATCAATTAATCCCAGATTGGGCTCGATCAGCTCCCAAGGGCACAAGAAGGCAGGCAGGAGGTTTTCCTAAAGATTTCTCAGYGTTCCTGCACTCCCAAAACAGGTCTGTGCTCTCTGCTCGCTCTTTGAGCACCCTCTCTCCCTACAAACAGATCAATTAATCCCAGACTGAGCTCGATCAACTCCCAAGGGCTGGGRAAGGCAGGCAGRCAGGYAGRAAGGTTTTCCTAAAGCTTTCTCAGCWYTCCTGCACTCCAGAACAGGTCTATGCTCCCCGCTCCSCMTTTGAGCACCCTCTCTCCCYACAAACAGATCAATTAATCCCAGATTGGGCTCGATCAGCTCCCAAGGGCAGGGGAAGGCAGGCAGGAGGTTTTCCCAAAGCTTTCTCAGCTTTCCTGCACTCCAGAACAGGTCTGTGCTCTCTGCTCGCCCTTTGAGCACCCTCTCTCCCCACAAACAGATCAATTAATCCCAGATTGGGCTCGATCAGCTCCTGAGGGCACAAGAAGGCAGGAAAGCAGGCAGGAGGTTTTTCCAAAGATTTCTGAGCACTCCCAGAACAGGTCTATGCTCCCCGCTCCTCCTTTGAGCACCCTCTCTCCCTACAAACAGATCAATTAATCCCAGACTGAGCTCGATCAGCTCCCARTGGCACAAGAAAGCAAGCAGGCAAGTAGGAAGGTTTTCTCAAAGATTTCTCAGCGTTCCTGCACTCCAGAGCAGGTCTGTGCTCTCTGCTCGCCCCCGTTCACAGCTCTCCAGCCCGAGGAGGAGTCGCAGCTCGCACCACTTGACGGGAGGAATTACAGGTGTTGTCATGGCAATGATTTATGCAGGAATTAGTCACTGCAGCACTTCCACAATAGACTGGAGAACAATAGGAAAAAAAAGCACACATTTCCAAGTTCCTGTGATACACAGGCTGAGGGTTGGGGAAAAGAGATTAAATTCTTTTCACCCCTCTGATTCCGGGCGGTGACATTTCAGCAGCTCAGGGACAAGTCAGCGCCTAATCATGAGTGTTATTAATAGCAGTGTGACAATAAMCCAAACTTCATATTAAACTCTGCTGGCAGTTGCAATTGTATATTCACTACTGGCCCATTTCTGAATTAATCGGGGATTGAGTAACAACTGGAGCAGGGAAGAAATTATTCCATTTGCATTGTTACATAATGAGGGAAAGAATCGGAGTTTACTGGCASCGGGGTGGTGCATCCCATGGGCCCCACTGCTGTCAAAAGTTCTGCTGTTTTAAGCCATGGATCCGTGCTAGGTTATATTAAGCTTTAGCAGAAGGGGAAAAAAAAATCACCTAAAAATGTAAGAAAGAAAAAGAGTTCAAAGCACGAGCACTCAGAAGTTGGGAAACTCCGGTGCTGGAACGGAACCATCTGAATTCCCACTTTATTACTTATTAAAATGGGGTTTTTAATTGAAGGATTAATCATGACTTGGTACGTCTGTATCTAAATTTTGGCAGAGATATGAGCCAGGATGAGCAGGGCTGGCACTGAGATTTAAAAGCAGGTAGAGTTTCTCACTGTATTTCAGGGAATCCTTCCCAATTCCCGTGTGCTGATATTCCCCCATGCCCACCGTGCTCCCTGCATTGCAATCACCCTCACTGCTCCCATCTCCTTGGAATCAGCTCTGACACTCACAAYGGGCAGGGTCAGAGCAGAACAAAGCCAGACTGAAGAGATGGAAAGGTTTTTTAGAGCTGAGCTTGGAAATCTGCACCTCCCAGAATTCCTGTCCTCAAGGACTTGGGGTTCTCATGTTTTCCTAATACTCAGAGCCTCAGATGAAATTTTCCCATTTTCATGGAATCTTGGGATGGTTCAGGTTGGAAAGGAGCTCAGAGTTGTCCCAGCCTTCTGGGCAGGTTGCTCCCAAGTTTTGAGTGGAGGCTCTGACAACATTTCATACTTTCAAACCCACTTCAGGTTAAACAACTTTGGCCAAATCAGAGAATAAACCCAAAAGTGCCGCTGCATTTTCCAGCCCACTGAATCAACAATTCCTACATTTCACCATCATTTCTGAGGTCAGGGGAGTTACTACCACACTTTTCCTTCTTTGTTTTGGGAATCTTTCCCAACATTTTAGTGGTTTCTCCATTAAACTCAGCAGTTCTGCCCAGTGAAAGCAGCAGAGCATGGAAGGCACCTGCCCAAATGACACCAGGTTGTGTGGATGCCTCTTCAGGAAAAGGATTTTTTCTCTTTGTTGTTTTTTTATTTGCATGCCTTGAAATGTCTCTGAAATGAGGGAACACCTGTCAGGATGAGGAGCTGGGCAGGGAGTGGTCAGGCTTTGCAAATTTAAAGCTCCGAGCAGAAAATGAACACCACTTTGTCCTCATTCTCCTTTATTCTTCCAGACTTCTGCACCATTTYCATTCACAGGAGTGCTTTGTGCCCTCCAAATTTAACTCCTGACAGCAGGAAAAAAAAAAAAAAATTATCACAGAGACAGCAGAGCAGCTGCTGGGAATTTAGGGATCTCAATGTTCCACTGTAAACATGACAAGCTTTGATGATGGGTGGGAATGCCCTTTCCCTGGAAAGTCCCCAGCTCCAGGCGTTTCACACTTGAAAAAAAAAAATAACATAAAACAAACCCAACCAAAACCCAAAAGGATTTTTGAGGAAATATTTTGATAGGTGGCACATGGAGATGCAAACTTGGAAGAATCCAAACCAGCACTGGGCATCCCTGCATTCTCACAGGCTCCTCGAATCTGGCATGGGGTTGGAATTTCCTCTCGAGCGTGGAAACTCTCCAGCTGCACAGAGTGTGCTGAGTTGTAGAAAACCTGTACAAAACCTGTACAAAACCTGAAAAAAATCTGAACAAAATGTGAACAAAATCTGTACAAAATCTGTATAAAATCTGAACAAAATCTGTTAAAAATCTGTATAAAACCTGTACAAAACCTGAAAAAAATCTGAACAAAATCTGTACAAAGTCTGTATAAAATCAGAACAGAATCTCAACAAAACCTGAACAAAATCTGTACAAAATCTGTACAAAACCTGAAAAAATCTGTACAAAATCTGAACAAAATCTGAACAAAATCTGTACAAAATCTGTATAAAATCTGAACAAAATCTGTTAAAAATCTGTATAAAACCTGTACAAAACCTGAAAAAAATCTGAACAAAATCTGTTAAAAATCTGTATAAAACCTGTACAAAACCTGAAAAAAATCTGAACAAAATCTGTACAAAGTCTGTATAAAATCAGAACAGAATCTCAACAAAACCTGAACAAAATCTGAACAAAACCTGAACAAAATCTGTATAAAACCTGTAAAAATCTGAACAAAACCTGAACAAAATCTGTACAAAAGGCAGCAGCAGGAGCCCTGCATGGCAGCACAGAGGAATCCACGCATGGGCTGGATGGGGAACAGTGTTCAGCAGAAGAAATGTGTTCCCTGCAGCGGGAAATGGAGCGGGCACTGCCATCCTGAGGAGCAGCAGATGGGACAGCAGAGCTGGCAGCAGAGCCAGGCACTCCCAGGCTCTCAGCAGGACGAGCTGCTGGGCAGGAGCTCCAGCTCCAGAGATGAGGAAAGCAGGATGAACCTGCCAAGCCCGCCTGCCGTAGCTGCCTGCATCCTCCAGAACCTCCTCGCTGTGGCTGTGCAAACAGATTTGTCAAATTGGCACGTTCTGAGGGAAAACAGAGCAGCAGCGCTTTGCAGCAGAGTTCTGATCTCTGATCCAGCCCGGGATGAGCCCGGCTCAGACCCCAAAGTCAAATTAACCATCAGAGCCCCTGCAGAGAGAGCAGGCCAGGCTTTATTCAGGGGGAGTTATAATTCCAGTGATGTCAAAAACAACCCTGGGCTGATTCGAGCCAGCTCGTCACATTTTGCATTTTTAATGCACTTTGTTTTTCCCTTGCAGCTCTGCTGCCAGCACCTCCTGCAGCAGCGAGGACTGCGGGGGCAGAGCTGCCAGCCTGGCCCAGGGAAAGCCTGTTGGGATCATCCTGCCGTGGATTTGCTCACTCACAGTAATTGCAGGGAATTTTTATGCYGGATGTTCCCAGGTTTTCCCCTTGAGTGGTTGCCGGACACTTGAATCACAGACTGGCTTTTTTTTGGGAAGAAAACTTAAAGATCCTCCARTTCCAACCCCTTGCCACGGGCAGGGACAYCTAAACCCTCACGGTTATGTTCAATTAATGGTTTTGCTTTTCTTCCTTTCTGCTTTTTGACCACTCATCCAATGTGGGATTATTGGAGTGGAGGCTTCCAGACCTGCAGGTCGAGGACTCGGGTCAGGTATTTTCACCAATCTGCCACTTCCTCACACAAATATCTCAGCTGAATGAAGAATGAGCACCCAAAAAGAGCATCCCTAACATTTGCCCAACTCTGGGGGAGCATAAATACTCCAATGTCAAAATCACAGCTGTGGGCTATGGATATGTGACTGCTTTTTTAATAATCCTGCTCTGAATTATCTCAGCGCTCCTTCCCCACTTCCCTTTCCCAAGAAAAGTCTCCTTTTTCTTTTTTTTTCCCCAAAATCCACTCCCTTCCCGTACAGCAAGCCATGACAAGCTCAGAGCACAGCCCTTGGTGCTTTCCAGGAGGGAACAAAGGGAGGATTTGGCCTCACAGCCCTGCCCTGCCCTTCCCAAAGCTGGGTGAGGTGGCAGAGCCGCTCCTGTCACAGCACAGGGGACACACGGGGACACATCTGGCACTGCCAGCTGTGCCCAGACATTTGTTCTTCCACACACAAACCCCATGGAGCTGAGCAGTGGGGAGCAGTGGGGAAAACAGGAGGGAAATCTGAGCTGGGAATGTCTCTGGTTTTATCCTGAGCCTGGGAAAGCTGCAGCTCCGGACATGGCCGAGCTCACAAAGGCAGCACGGAGGGATGGGGAGGGTTCAGCAGGCACAGAGCAAACCTGGAGGTTGGGTTTTCCTGGGATAAATGCCTTAGGATTTTTATTTTCTCTATTTTCATGTATCTGTATTCTTGTACAGCACTGAAGCTCCTGTTCTCCCATCTTTAGACAAAACAATTCCTCTCTGAGCCAAAAAATCCAAGGACACTTCAGTGCCTCAGAGCCCCAAAATATGGAAACAACAGAGAATTGGGGGGATCAGCTTGGGGTGGGTGCCATCATCACCTGAAGGTGACCCCCAGCACTGAGGAGACCCCAGAGTGACCCCAACAATGGGGAGACCCCACAGTGACCCCCAACAATGGGGAGACTGTACAGTGACCCCCAACACTGGGAAGGTTCCACAGTGACCCCTATCACTGCTGACACCCCACAGTGACCCCCAACAATGGGGAGACCCCAGAGTGACCCCCAGCAATGGGGACACTCCACAATGTTCCCCAGCACTGGAAGCTTCCACAGTGACCCCATCAGCACTGGGGAGATCCTATAATGACCCCTAGGACCAGGGAGATCCCCCAACAGTGGAGAGATCCTACAATGACCCCCAGCACTCAGAGACCCCACAGTGACCCCCAGCACTGGGAGTTCCCAAAATGACCCCCATCAGCACTCAGGAGATCCTATAATAACCCCTAGGACCGGGGAGGTCCCACAGTGACCCCCATCATTGGGGACACCCTATAGTGACCCCCAGCACTGCAAAAGGTCCCACAGTGACCCCCAGCCCTGGACACCTCACATGGTGACCCCCAGCACTGGGAGTTCCCAAAACGACCCCCATCAGCACTGGGGAGACCCCACAGTGACCCTCAACAATGGGGAGATCCTACAATGACCCCCAGCACTGGGGAGACCCCAGAGTGACCCCAGCCCTGGGTTCTGCCCTCTCACGGTGTCAGGGACTCCGTGACATGGTGACAGCGAGGTCACTCTGTGTCTCAGCATGAAGGAACAACTCCCAGCATGAAACACTTCCAGGGAAAAATGTCTCTGAATTTCCCTCTGCACCTCCAGAGCGATCCAGGGTGTGCAAAACTCCACCAGCACTAACGAGGCAATTACACTCCRGCTCATGTCTTCAACTGGTCTGGCAACACACGTTGGCACGGGACCAAAAAGTTATAGCAGCAAGATGATTAGGGACAGGTAACAGCTAAAAATACCGAGGGAGATTAATTAATAATTGATGGTGTAGGTAGAACACTGCAGAAAGTGTAATTAATGCTGAGCAAACTTGATATAACTCTGTCTTGTTAAAGGCTAATAAAATGTTTCAGTGCTCTTCTGGACCTGGGCTTTGAAGGCTCCTGGGATTGGATCATGCACTGAAAGGGATCTGCAGAGCTGCCCTGGGCGGGGAGGTCTGGCTTTGTCACCTCTGTCACCTCGGG
>NW_026624405.1:65169-67354 GCF_030028575.1 Malurus melanocephalus
GTAATATTTACCCAGTGCTCTGCACACCAGAAAGCCGAGCTGCCGGGGCTGTGTTTGCTCATCTGCTCAGCCAGGAGGGCACAGCCACCCCCGGGGCTGGACCAGCCGCTGTTTGCAGAGCACTYGGAGATGCTCCACGGGTTCTGAGCMGAGCCAGGCGGGCTCTGGAGGATCCTCAGCCAGCTCTGGATGGCGGGGATGGAGTGGGGAGCAAATCAAGGGCCAGCTCTCAACACGAGGCGGATCCTTTGGTTTATCAGTGGATAAAAACAGCTGCTGGAAAGGGTTTGTTCCACTCGTGGCTGCAGGGAGGGATTCCAGCTGAGGAATGCCATGGGCTCCCAGGAACCTCCACTGATGCTTTAGGGTTTTTAATTTCTATATTTTCATGTGTCTGTATTCTTGTACTTCCCCAGTGCTCAGCACTAAAGCTCCTGTTCTCCCATCTTTAGACAAAAACAATTCCTCTCTGAGCCTGAAATCCAAGGACACTTCACTGCCTCAGAGCCCCAAAATATGGAAACAACAGAGAATTGGGGGAATCAGCTTGGGGTGGGTGCCATCATCACCTGAAGGTGTCATTGGAGAATTGGGGCTCAATGTGTTCATAAGAACTTTTATAAAACACACTTCCCAAGGGTGTGTTGTAAAAAAGAGAGCTTTAAAATTTATTTTATTTCTCTAGTTAGGCTTAGTTTGACTTGGCTTTGGGGAAGAGAATTATTTTTTAAAGTTTTTTAGGGGATGTAGCAACACTCTTAGTGTATCAATAGCCTGGGAGTGGCCCAAAAGATCCCCAAAAAATAAACGGCATCACCAGAACATCAGCAGAACATCAGTGGCCATCTCCAAACACCCACCCCAGACACTGCCCCTGGCACAGCTGGACACATCCAGTCTGGGAAAGATTGATGGGAAAATCAAAGAATTAAATTCTAATTAACAGCAGAGGGGAAGGAATTGGGATCCAACAGGAAACCGAATCCTGGGGCTGCTCAGCTCTGGCCCGATGGACTTTGAAACGATGCAGCTCTGGGAGTTTGGACTGGGGAAAGTTTGGGGAAAATCCTGTAAAATCTTCTGTGTTTGGAATATTTTCCTTGGCACATCTTGGCCAGAAAATAAAGCAATGCCTGATATTCTGTCACTTTGAATAGAGTGTGAGAGGGTTTTTCATTTTCTTCCTGATTTTTGGTGACAGATGCAGTGGCTGTTAATGAACCTCTTTGAGGACCAAGTTTTGGGACACCTTTCACCAAAAAAAGGAAAAACTGAGGCAATTAAGGAGACAACTTTACAAAATTTAAAATGTGCGCCCACTTGGAAGGAGCAAAAGGCAAATTAATCATGAAATGAGAGCCTGGAATGGAAAAGCTTGGAAAGGGAAAGCCATGGAGGGATCGTGTTCTAACCGAGCAAGGGCAGGAGGTCACGAAAGAACCTTTGCTTCATCTCAGTCCAAAAATCCCCGGGGACAGAGCAGGAGCAGGCACGTGGAAAGGCTTCACTGAACCCTCCAGCTCCTGCTCCAGAGGGAGGAATCTGCCAGGTCACAGGGCTCCTTTTCCAAAATTGGAAGGTCTCACAACACAGGGCACTGAGAGCTCTCGAGTTAACTCAGGGAAAGTGAGGCACACTTTGTGCCAGGCTCTAATAGGAGCAGAAAGCAAAGCGTGAGAAGGAATTTKTGTCCACGTTTTCTGCCCTCCCCTTTTTCCCCTCAGCACAGACACAAGCCCGGGGAGAAAGGAACATTTATCTGCCTGCTGACATCTCTCTCACACTCTCCACACTACGTGTGCAAGCAAGAAATCCTTTTTTTATCCTGCAAAACTTTTTTTTTTTTTTTTCCTTACCCTGCAAGTCACATCGCTCCTTTTCATTGCCGGCTAAACACTACAAAGTGTCAGCAGCGGTGTTTTTTTAAGCCCTAATAACAGACAGCAGCGAGTACATCCTCTTTTCCATCCTTTTTTTCTGCACTAAAGCTCCTGACAGCCTCTTCTCCAGCCCCTCAACACCTCCTGGAGCTGAGCTGAGCTCGCACAGATGACCTGGGCTCGTCGTCTGCCGGTCCTTCTGATACCCACTTGAATGCAAATGTTCTTCCAGTCAGCCCTTCTGTTGGTTTTAAGGTTTGTTTTTCTAGTTAGGCTTTATTTTGGAGAAGGGAATTTTTTTTACG
>NW_026624405.1:72191-73069 GCF_030028575.1 Malurus melanocephalus
CGACTGGGCTCAGGGTGAAGTCCCCCCTTGGACAAGAACTACTCCAAGAGCAACATGAGTTCCCTCTAGGAAGAACCATGGTTCAAATAGGACAAAAATCATCCAAGACATTTGGATTTTATCCTTTCCCTGTGAAATCTGACCACTCCACGCTGTGTGGGTAGTGACTCTGCTCACAGGGAAGGAGAAGACAACAGTAAATGAATAGTCAGGAAGACTTGTATCACTTGGAGGAATATTTAGGTGGCCCAAATCCCACCCTCACGCTCAGGATGTGCTTTTTGTCACCTGATTGCAGCCTCCACAAGCACCTTCCCCAAAGCAATGTGACCCTGGGGCTCTGCAGGTCACCCCCGGGGCAGGGCACTGTCCCCAACCCTGGGCTCTCCATCCCCACCATGTCCGACTCCATTTTCCAGACACCACTTCAGTTCAGCTCCCTTCAGACAGYGCCATCCGTCCTGTCCAAATGAAAATTAATGACACTAATAATGAAGAGAACCCACAAATCTTCAGTGAGTATTTTGGGAGACAAATGACTCCATTAGGGCGGCTATTGGAGGGGCYCTGAACTGTGGCCAYGGCCAGCACGGGGCCCTGCTGCTCYCTGCARTGGCCACTTTGCTTCCCCAGAGGGCCTGACCCCTCCTGAAATCCCAAAAAAAAGCCTTTAATGGCTCTACACGGTCTGTGCTTGTCCCCGAGCCACTGGGAGTGACAATAAATAATCACCGCCCTGTCACAGCCGAGGTTATGCAATCCACAGGAGGAGGGAGGAAAAGGGAAAAAAAACCAACAGAAACCAAAAATGAGCGTCCAGATCTACCTGCAAGGCAGGTCTAGAGCTGGTTACCCCCAGCCCACCGCTCTCAGCCTCC
>NW_026624405.1:74265-76329 GCF_030028575.1 Malurus melanocephalus
GGGGCAAAGGCAAACAAAATTTTGGACTAAAATTACATCCAAAATGTTTGAACTGGTGTATTTACCACCATGAAGGGAGGGAAGGCGGAGGAGAGGAGGGATCAGGAGACATCCCCAGCTCTTTGTCCTCATTGCCCTTCCTCTGAGCAGGCTCTCCACAGTGACAGGTGAGATACAAAAGCAATTTCCAGCACTACAAGCAAAATCTGCCCATCTGCAATGTCGTGTTAAGTTAATGCAGCCAGGGCCTGCCTTCCCTGCTGGAAAATTTCCATGGAAAWGGGGCTGTGGATTCAGCCTCACAGGCTCTGCTCCCTTGTGCCCAGAATTATGCAAAATGGGCCCTTCCAGACGTAAATATCTGCCACTTTTGTGAGTGTGTGGAGTGAATTCCCCCTGCACAGYGAGTGATGGACAGGCTGAGGGACAGTGATTGGCAGAGTATTGGAGCAATGTCCCCTCAGCGAGAAAGGGATGGTGGAACACCTGTGGGATCCCCAAGGAGTCCAATCTTCCCTCTCCTGCTGCCTGGGCACAGATCCTCAGTGCACAAAAACTCACACATAGAATCACAGAGTCACAGAATCCCAGAGTTATGGAATCACAGAATCACAGAATCACAGAGTCGCAGTCACATTCACAGAATCACAGAATCAGAGAATCAGAGAATCACAGAATCACAGAATCTCAGAATTGCAGAGTCACAGAATCCCAAAATCCTAGAATCCCAGAATCCCAAAATTCCAGAATCCCAGAATTCCAGAATCCCAGAGTCACAGAATCCCAAAAACCCAGAATCCCAGAATCCCAGAATTCCAGAATCCTTGGGCACTCCCAGGGATCCAGGGGCAGACACAGCTTCTCTGGGCATACAAATGTTCAGCAGAGCTCTCTCAAAAATATTTTATTGAATATCCATTTCTATATCCAAGCAAACCAGCAGAGATAAAAGCTGCACTTGTTTGTGGCTGGGCACGAACCCCGGGGTTGTGCAAAGCTCAGCATCCCAAAGAAACAGATCTGGGTGTTCCAACAGCTCTGGAAAGGCTGAGTCTGGCACAGGGTCAGACACCAGAYAGGAGGAGGATCCAGCAGCACAGACAGCCCTCATTCCTGACACTGAGACCCCCCAAAATCCTCCTGTCCCCACACCACAAACCTTGGCAGGAGTTCCACGCTCACCCCGAACTCTGCTGGATTTGGGGCCACCCGAGGGGTTGGGATGTCACCACCCACCACATCAGCAGCACGAACCAAAGCCACATCATCCCCTGGCAAAGCCTCAGAACCTCCCTGCACCTTCCCCTGCCCGGCTCCGAGGGCTTTGGTCACGCCACGAAAAAACAAAAACGAAAGCAGCCCCTGAGCTCATCCATCCTCAGAGCAGCTAATTTGTCCCCAGGGAGCGGCTGGAGGCGATGGGGGGAGGGAGCCAGMGCTCTCCCTTCTGTTATAAAAATAACAAAAAGTGATGAATGACCCTCAGAGCTCGGGATGGGAAGCAGCAGGTTTTTTTTCCAGCCCGAGATAAATTACTGCTGTCACTGCAGGTAGAGCYGTGATTTACCCACAGTGTAGCCGGGCCAGCTCCTCGGCGACCCGGCTGTGCCAGCGCCGCTTATCTCATCTCCCAAGRCTTTGTCTGGTTGGAAATCCAGCTGGGGGGCTGGGGCTGGGGATGCTGGAGGGACAGGGATAGCAAGAGGGGCAGGGATAGCAGGAGGGGCAGCCGCATCTCCCCGTGATTCCCGGGAGAAGCAGAACCGGAGGAGCGCTCCCGCCGAGCCCGGTCCCTCCTCCACGAATTCCCAAGCGCCATCTATTGGCATTTCTTCCCGTTAAATTCCTCCAACCCGAGCCCAACCTGTCACCCAAACTGCGGGAAAAACAAAAAATYTCCAACAGCATTTTAATGTYAGAGAGTCAAGGCATTGCTTTATTTTCTGWCCAGGATGTTGTTGTGGMCAGGATGGGACACAGAAATCATTTCACCCACACACAGCCCGGCTGTGCAGAGAAAATCATTCCATCACACATGGATTTTACAAGATTTCCCCAAACTTT
>NW_026624405.1:78258-78735 GCF_030028575.1 Malurus melanocephalus
GTTTGGGTGATCTTCCTTCACACGAACTACAAAAACCACTGCCTCTCTTCTCCACTTTGCACAAAAGATGGATTTTCCCATTTCCACGCAGGCACACAGCCTCTGCTCATGCATACATTCATCCAGCCTCTCTTCCAGAGTGCCTTTTTTTTTTCTGAGAGCGGATTTGTTATGGCAACTCAAACACAAAATGTGATGTTTCGTGATGAACACGAAGAGGTTTCCAGATTTTTCCCACCCCAAACACACTTCAGAGATGAGACATAAATACAGGAGATGTAAATTCACGGGTGAGCCCTCCTTATCCCCRCTCTGCACATTCCCCCCAGCTCACCATGGAGGTGAAAAATCCCCAGAAAAAAACCCCACTCAACCCAGCCCTATAAAACCAGCTGTTTTCCCTGATTCTGTGGTTTTATTTTCCCACTTAAAGCCGAGTGATGCGGAGCCAAGCTCTGATCAGGAATATCTGACAAT
>NW_026624406.1:0-75621 GCF_030028575.1 Malurus melanocephalus
GGGAAGGATAGGACAGCAGGGGGAGGAAGGAGCATGTGTAAAATGGCTTTAATGAGTTTTCCCCTTGGTTGTCAGAGCTGCTTTAGAACACTGGATGATGTAAAACTCTTACAAAACCTGGAAAAGTCCATCTGATCCACTRCCCTGTGGCCTTGTGAGATTAAATTGGTACAGTAGTTCACTAACAGCAAGCACAAAGCAAATTGCATCTGTGACTTCCTCACATTCATTACAAATACCTTTGGGCACCTCAGYGTTCTGCTGAACTATTGCAACTAAAGTATTGTGAACCCTGGATATTTAATGCATGGCATGAAGAAGGAAGTTTTAGCATATAAAAACAGAAAGATTTTAAAACAATCTTCTACAGAAAAATGAGAAAACAGAATCAACATAAGCTTCTGAAATAGACAGCTGAGCAAAATCATGCTAGCATTTTATGGTTTGGATTACYGAATACTGAATATTGAGTTCAGAATATTAGAATAAATATTGAATACATTTCAAAATATTATTGTGTTGGAGAAGCTGTATATACTCACCATATTCAAGGCTATTTATGAAAGCAAATCAGAATTTGTTCTGAAAACAAATTATATTCTGAAAACTGAACCTGRAGACATGTATTCATGCATTATTCTTCTCCTATTTGACAGGAAAGTACGAAAGGCATTAATATATGAATCAGTGTACCACTATCATTTTTCATAGCATGATACCAAATCTTGTCATCCATTTTTGAGAACAATAAAAAGCTTTTTCACTTGGAAGGTAAGAAATGTAGTATGGAATCCATTTCAAGCTTCTAAGGTCATTTAAAACAATYCATGTTTTGGAATAGAAGTATTTTACATAAATGAAAAATTCTCTTGGTACTATGATACTACTACTGTTGATTTATGAATAAAAATATACTACAAACACAATTACATGCCATATTTGCATGTACAACTCATGTTTCAATGAAACACACTGCAGATACTTTCAGCAGAGAGACCAAGAGACACTTTAAAGRCAGCAACAAAATTAATTCACCTTAGATAGATTTCATTTGCTCTGACAAAACCCAACAGTACAGAGAAAAGCTCAATGTCTAGGAAAGAAAACCCTCAATATTGAATTGTGGATCACGAGAAAGACAAGCAGGGTATACAAAAATCCATGAGATGACTTCTCTGGTGTTTCTAGCACATTTCTCTCATTTGGGATATCCAGATTCAACTTCCACACCAAAGTCATACGGCCAGCCCTTAAAATAATTTGCACTTCATGACTAATTCTGTATTGCTTAATTAGGGATAAACTGCTTTCCAGCTTTCACCTTCCTCAGAAATACCAAGACAGCACTTTGTCATTTCTATGTGCCAAGTAAGAAAGTACGTACGTAGTTAGTACTACATGTCACTTCTCATTAGATTTTACACCAATTGAGAAMAGTGCATTGCTCACTTTGGAAGCACTAAAGGCTTTTCTCTTTCTACTACGAGTCATTTACTCATTCCCTCATCTTAAAAACAAAGATGAGCCTTGAGTTATGGTTTCTACATCTCAATCTCCCCTGGTTTTCATCCTAAACATGTGGAAGAAATGGCATTTTGTGAATGCCCCTTAGGAGCTCTGCTTTTCAAAACGCAGGAGGAGCTGTCCTACTGTAGACATGATCTGGTGACCTACTAAGTGCACAAAAGAAACTCCTTTTTAAAGAATTGAGGTGTTTTCTAGTAGCAATAAACCAGCACAAAATTATTGTTTTGTTTCAAATGTATTCTCCAAGTGCTGTACAGTCTACCTTCGTGAGTATTTCAAGAAATCACTGAAGGTCTCAATTTTTTAWACTTTTATACCAAATATTTGGCACAGAATAATTAAATTAAATCCAATTTCCTTTAAGATAGTAGGAACAAAAACAGCTCAAAAGGCACAAAACCCATCCACAGAGAACTTATCCCTAGACAAGTGAAATCAGTAGATTTCCTATTGCTTTCAATGCAAAGCAATTTGTGATTTAAATTTTCTTTTTTAAACTCTCATTATTATTCTACTTATTTCTATTTTTTTTCCCAGCAGCAGATTGGATTGCAATAAATATTTGTATACAAGTTTGAGAGATACTAAATGGTATTAACTTTTAGAATAATTGGGATAAATTAATGCAATAGTGTTCAGTCAATAAGCTTTCCCTGGCAATTGTCACAGAACATGCCACKAGACTCAAAAGCACAAGAGACTGTTTACCACATTGCAGACATACCCAACAGGTCATRTTTCAAATAATCAAGGACTGCTTTCCATTGGCTTTCTTGCTTTCCTTTCCCGTTTCTTTAGTTGCTGCCCCATCCATTCATTAAGAACATATTTATACTAATGAGTGATTACTTAATTTTCATGTCCTCATCCAGCATAAGTATCATAATATTGCCATACTATGTTTTATTCAAATAAAAATTTTGAGTTTTTAATCAGTACAGCAAGGATCTCCCACATGACATTTTTTTTCCTCCTCTTCTGCTAGATACTAAGCCAACAACATAAAAAAAAATCTAATTAAAACTGAAAATATGGTCCATAGGCAGTTTATGGTAAGCATAGCACAGTGATTTTTTTTTTTTTTTTGCCTCTATGATTAACTGCAAGAGTTGAGCTTTATTTTTTTTTACTTTTTCCTTCAAGAAGATATCAAGCCAAAATAAAAACAAACTTACATGTTTATTCATGTTGCAACTATGAAGAGCACCATTCCCTTTTGCTACTTTAGCAACACACTGTATCCTACCAGGGGAAATAACCAAAAGGGTTTTGTTTGGTCTCCTTTTTATACTAATACTCAATCATAAATGCCACATATAGGCTTAAAGTTAACAATTATGCTAATTTTACAAAGTAATTATCACCTCTCTATATTTGGGGCTGATGATTTTTTCCCAAAATGCTAAGTTGCTGCTTCAGGTGGAAAACAAATGTTTGAAACAGGCTGGCTGCTCTGACAGCCATGCCATGAGCAAAAACAACAAAAAAAATTTACAAATCCTATAGAAACATCACACTTTAATGGTGCAAAACATCAACTTTCAGGGTGCTGCCTATACTTATGAATCTCCGAAACATGAAATCAGTCTGTGTCCTGTTCCTGAAGTTGAGGTGAGCTGCTCTCAGCTCTCCAACAGCCCCAAATACAGAGCCCAGTAGCAAGGTTCTCTCAARCTCCCTCACCCCATCAGTCTGGCAGAGTCCACATTTACAAGCCTTCAGGGCATGCTGCRGGGTTTATCTATTTATTCAGCTTTTGCCTGAGGGAGGGCTGCAGAAGCTAAGGGAAGGTTGGCAAATTGTCTTTATTTGCAACAAGGACATTTTTATGTATTAATTTATGTACATGTGCCTAGAGATTATGATAAGCACATTTCATACAATAGCAAACAACTTTAGCCATAACCTAATTAACTTAGACTAAATAAGAAAAGGATTTGCCAGGTCTCCATTATAGACAAATTCCTGTAAAAACTCATCACGACCACAGATGCTACAAAGAGTTGGTCAGATCTAAAACTAAAAGGGAAAAAAATGTGCCTTTTCACACAATGAGGCATACATGTGAAAATTGAAAGCCAATTTAGAAGTTTTATGTAAGTTATACTATTGAAGCCTTTTCTTCAATGTCCTTTGAATTAGTGTTGAGTAACAAAAGAAAAATTCTTCTCCCCTCTCAGTATAACTCTGGGCAAAATTTTTGCAAGTGTTCAAAAGTTTTAGTAATATTGTAGCTCACTAGACTTGGAAAAAAAAAATAAAAGGAGCTTCTAAGAATAAAAAGAGTCCCCTGAAAAGGAGCACGAAGTGGTAAATTCATGGTGTTATACTRAAATAATACAATCAATACAAGAAATCAACTGGAAAGTGAAACTGATTGCTGAAGACTTTCTGACAAGTCTTAAGAGACTTTCCTGCAGGTTGGCAAGCTGAGGTTACAGCTTAGATAGAACATTGTTTTAAGGGAAAGGAAARAAAAAAACAACATTATGTTTTTAAGGTGACACATTAGTTCTAGAAATAGTTTTGAAAAACATGCAGTGAGTCTTATAGCACCTACCTCTTGTTTTTATATTACTTAGCAATGCCAAGTGGCAGYAAACAATGTGTTGCTTCAGTGGCAAACTCACCCTAAGCTGGGATGTGTCCCAGAYCAATGTATTAAACAACAACAGCACTCAGCAGAGCCAATAAAAGTCCCTGTGAAGATTTTTAGAGAGGCCAAGAAAAGCTTCAATGCTACAAAGTGTCTGTTCTACATGTGCAGTTCATCAGGAGGTGTTGAAATGAGTCATTGTAGTTTGGGTGGATGGACAGATCAGTTTAAGAATTGCTTTGAATGTATGGAGACGCAAATACAACCGAGGATCTACCAAAAGATTAAAGTGACCAAGTACCAAARGCTTATTAAAAAGTTAAGAGAACTTGGATTTGCAAAACAAGGGTTCATATGGTGTTTAGAGRCTTATTCAAACCAGAACAAGCAGAATAAGTCATGTACAACTGATGTTCTTAGSAAAGGGAATGCACAGCAGGATTGCTGTGTCCTGTTGGAGAAATGAGATGGAGTTGGTGTGAAAATCAGAGCATTCCAAGTATGAAATCACACATATGCCTCAATGATGAGCATKTTCCAAATACCTTCGAGAAATATTCATGGCAAGTAAACTGAAAACAGCCTGCACTAAGAATATGACAAGGAGAGCAGACCTGAGGAATAGAACTCATTTTACAAGGACAGGAGTAGACACTGCATTGTCACAAACACAAATGTAAAGTGAGAGTGGATAAAATGCTCAGTAGGTCATACAGCAAAGCTTTTTCTTCCAATATCTAAATTACAGTGACATTCCTAATGACCCATCTTTTTTACAGAGGGTATTGTAAATATCATGGGATCTTTGTATCTAATTAGCAAAGGAAAGTTTTTAAGCCTTACTAATCTGTGGGTGGCTGCCAAATTTGTGCTTTATGCTATAATATCAAACATATGTTTTATATAACACGCAACCCATTCAGTAATTTCACCAGACCCAGGCATCTACTTCCCTTTCCTTGATACATGAAATTCATTCAGAAGAAGCAGAGCAATCAGAACTGGGAGCTGGAAGATTTAGAGTGAAAACCTGTGGGGTTTTTCCCATTTGTCACCCTTGGGCTCTGGTAGTGACTTAGAGAGAATGTCATGTTTCTCCACAGACTGTAAAATGAGGTTCCTAAGCACAAACTGAAACTCAGGATGAAGAGTACTAAAATGACTTGGAATTTCAAACCCATCTCCTACCTCCATGGTGAGATAAAGCAGCTCAGCTGCACAACCTGCACTGTGCCTGATCCCCCAGGGCAAGTAGTGGATTAAACGTGGATTAAAACTGCATTTCTGGCTGGGCTGCAAGTCCTGGGGAAATGCAATATAATATTTCCTTACCTGAGCAATCAACCCATCAGACTTGAGGTCAACAGCCTCGTATGTAATATAATGGTTCTGAGGAGAAAGATGAGGTTAATGATGCAAACTCAATCTTCCAAAACAAGCCCAAAAGCTTGTCCCAGCAATTTCAAAGTGCATGAATTTTTCTTTTTGACAAATGAAAATATTTTTACCATGAAGTAAAGACTTAACAATGTTTGCTTACAGTGCTAAAACTTTATTTAACAATACTGAAATACAAAACCCCCAGGAGGATCACTTGTATTGATAATAAAAAGTTTTTTTCAGACAGTCATTGGAAAGTACACCTGCTCTTACMTGTAACTGGTAAAGTTTCTAAAACCATAAAGCTGGTTGAGGAAGAGTTGTTTAGTGTGAAAACTCTCCTGCTTCACTTCAAACACCCTTCACTTTACCCAGAAAAGTCACTTAATCACAAAGACGAACTATGAGTATCTAATATCATGAGATTGGGGGCTTTTGATCATCACTCATTTTATTTACTCAGAACTTCTGACATAATTGTCACGATTACTGAAATGTTAAAAGTGATTATGTTATCCAGCCAACACGTTTGGAATGGAATGAAAGGAAAAAGCTGTTTTTCCCAAGGTTTAAGAACATAAAGTCCTTAATCTGTCTACTTGTTTATCATGARACCACTCTGTCTTTGTTGGGGATGGATACCAAACATAACAGATGGTCCGCCAAAACCCTATCACGTTYTCTTCAATTATTTGTGAAAGACTGCAGAGGGGGAGGAAGGAACTATGATGATACATTAGAATCTAAAAGGAACACAAAGCCAGGTACTAAACAATAGAAAGAATGATATGCTGTAGAAAAAAGACATTCGTGAACAAGCTGCCCTGAAACTACTTCAGGATATTTCACTTCAACAGAAATGAGGAAAGTGCAGAGTCAAACAAGCATGATGCCAAAAAAGAAGATAGCTGCCTTGTTAATTCTGCTTACTTAATTTTTTCAACACTCCAAAGGCACGTACAGCTGATTTTGCATAGTATTTCCATAGAATTACTAATTTAATATTATGAGAACATATGTAAAAGATTAAGATACACCGCTATGTGTAACAATTAACTCTGATTGCAAAAGGGCAAAGTTGTAATGTGAAAGGAGCCCAAACGACCTTTAAAATACAAGACAAAGCTCAGCAGACAGTGGTGTGCTTTTTGATTCTCCTAAGCCCTTAAAAATACTTTTTTTATGGGCCACGGTGTTTAAAAGACATCTTAAGAAAACTAGTTTAGTGAGGGACCTTCTCAGTTAATSATTGTGCTCAATCTTTTCCYATCTAAATGATTCTATGCAGGAGAATGTGTAGAACAGACTTTCCAAACCCTCATGGATTTCCATGTGTCTCATGAATTTGCCACCAGCACTCCATCAAAACACTATGTCAAGCATTCAAATGTTAAAGATAAAGGAAACAGATTAGAAAAAATACGGCAGAGGTTTATAAAAACATGTTTGCATATTATTTTGTTGGGTTTTTTTTTTTCCTGAGCTAAAAGTGTTGGACCTCAGAGCTGCAGAAATTCAGGGCATTTTAAATGAGATAATTTCATTATACAATCTGATTTCCTGTGTATACCAACCACTTTTACTTAGCTACCACTACCTATCCCTCACTAGGTCAAATAAGTTACTTTTATCAAGATTATCTTCCTCAAGATGCTAGTCCTGTGAAGACACACCAAAATCAGAAAAACAACCAATTGCTTTTGGCAACATGTTCCAAAGATCATTCTCTCCCTTATGGATAAAGTCCAAACAGTGATTTCCAGTTTCTTTCCTGTCACTGTGCATCAGCAAATGCTCCTCYTACAAAATTCTTCGATACCAAGAACCTTCCTTGTCAGAATACACTGAGAAATCAGTAATGATTCTTCATAAACTAAATCAGGTATATAAACAAAAATATAACTATATTAGATAAATAGTTAAGTAGCAGGTAGACTACACAAGTTATTCTGAGAAAAAGATGTTTAAGAAAAATATTATTAATGTGAAATTCATACTATCACCATAAATTTACAGTCTTACAGGAATCAGAGAGGAAAGCTAGATGCCTCTCATTACGCTTAATAGTAATAATTATTACACTTAAAAATAAGCAATTAACAAAACCAAGTTCCCAAATTTACTGGCTAAACAGAAGAGATGCAATAATTAATTTTCTGCCTCCTCCTCTACCTTTATATATAGCTCCAGATCAGCCTTTCCCCTAGAAGAGACATGAARACAACCTGATTTTTACTGATATATTTTTAGAAGAATGAAGTGGATGAAGCTGCAGCAGATATAGAGATCCCTACAAATGTTTCTGGAAAGCACTGGTACAGGGCAGTGTTGGAATCAGGGACTATGATGAAAATTATTTAAACCATCACGTGATATATGAATAAGCCAAATTGCACACCTCTTGAGCAGTAAGAGAAAGGTAATAACTTCAGCTTTGACCAACACCTGCATGTTGGTTGTGACCTCAGAGATCTTGGGATCTGTCATGGAATGTTTTATCCTGCTCATTTGCCTGCCAGTGAAATTCCTCTGACCCTTAGCAAGCAATTCCTTTGCAAGAGGCAGGAATAGTTGAGCTCAGTAACCAATTAATTTCTTAATAAAGGAAAATATGTCCAGGCTACCCAAGAAGGGGATGAAGCCAGTGTCTCTGCAATTTACATTTGTCACAATTGCCACCCTTATAAAATAAGCTTTTTCAGTGTCTAGCTCAAAACAAATACCTTTTCTCACATGTGTCATTGCAGATAACTGCATTCAATCCTATTTTTGAGCCTTTATTGTAGGAGGTAAACAAAATAGCATCTGCACTTTGGTTATTTTTTTACTTGTATATGTGAAGAGATGACTGCAAAGAGCGTTAATGCTCAATTTTATGTTAATCATGTCTAGGTCTAATACTCCACAAAGGGAGCATTCAGCATTTTTCTCCCCATTTCAGAATAAAAAGAATAAAAGTAAACACCAGAGCCATGTAACATCAGAATTCTTTRCAGCTGCCCTATTTCAGTTGTACGTGTGCACAATTCTTGTCTGTCTAGCCTTATAGAGGCTGTGGCCTACTTTATAAACAGTGTGAAATTCAGTAATTTCAAAGAAAATTTAACTATAAAAGCAACACAAGCCATTATGTTCCAGCAATCCATCATTTTTAGGGAAAAAAAATGTATTTTCTTCACAATGAGCAATTTATGGATTCAGAGAGTACATCTGGGACTTCTATTTGAAGTCTATTAGTTCACAAAAAATAGTTCTTGTAAGAGTAAGGCTAGATAAATATTGGAAGAGATTGACATTTGGTGTAGATTATTTCTAAGATCTGAAAATAGTTTGGTAAGCATTGTACCAAACAGCAAACAGAAAAATCTGCAGCTCATAAATCAATGTATTAATTTGAAATAAAGGATATATTCCCAAGGGTAAAACAAACAAAACAAAAAACATGACTTACAAGTTATTTACATTATTTGCTTACATTTAGCTTCAAGAATATAACCTCATATGATCACTCAGTGTCTAAGACAGTTTTCTGGTGTTTCACTCTGTCAATGGCTCACACATGGCACAAAACTCAATAATCCATAGCAATGTCTATAGGAATATCCACCTTTTCTGCCTGTGACATCAGAAAAAAACTGATCTAGCCCTTAATGTCCCCACCACACACACCCTGGGCAGCCCTTGGGAATCCTGCAGCCAGAAAAGTTTTATCCCACTCCATCCCAGAGAAAGGAGGCGGCCCATGAATGGTTCTCACAGCTCCTTTGAAGCCAGTGCCTGTGTTTCCCTACTGTCCACACCATTAATGAGAAACCTGAATTAACAGATTTATTCCCCAAGACACATGGTTGTTTTTTGGGGGCATTGTTTTGTGGTTTCTTTTTTTTTTTACTTGTTTGTCTTTTACGCTCCAGTGCTCCCTTAGCAATTAAATGAGGTGCTGTGGCCTGATTTGCCTGACCTAAAAAAAAAAATAAATAAATAAAAATTAAAAGCATTACTCCCAGCTTTTAAAAGTACTGTAATTTCTAACCACTTTGATACTAATTAACCAATTCAGGCAGAAAACACGCTTYCCTTCACTCMAAGACTTGCTTCTCTCACTCTGGTAGCAGATTTTGGTGTTGTTTTATTTCCCTGATGATAGYAGGATGTTGCAGCAAGACACCCAAGCAAATCTAGTTGTTTATGGGAAACAAGAGATGAAATTTTGTCTCCAGAGTCTCACAATGTTTTTGTGTTAGGTCATGAGTGCATAAAACCAAAAACTATGGAGCCAAAGAGTTGAGGTTTTGTGGTTTGTTGTTATTTGTCTGTTTTGCTTTTTTAAAAAAACTCTAGGCAATCCTTCATTAGAGTATGAAATAAAATTCACATAATTTCAACACYATATGTTAATATCTTGCCAAATACAATAATAACATACATATATATGGATCTAGGTGGACAATAAAGGTGGTAATTCCCAAATAAATTGGTTTGAACTGTAAATATATTTATGTCTTCAGTGATAATTTCTTATTCTATGAAACAATYTTTCTATATATTTTCAATATCATAGGAATCAAATAATTCAACATAACATTTGTATGGCATGTTTTCAGATATCTTCTACTCTGTACTTATGTATAATTGTTTGTTGTTTTTTTTTTTAAATGGAGAAAAATGGTTTCAAAGGAAAGCACTTTGCATATACCTTGAATGTTATTCTTCCCTCCTGATACACAACCTCACCTCTTCACCTATAACAGTATCCTAATTTATTAAAATTGATTCCACACTATAAACATAGTATGTGCAAACCAAATATTGCCTCTAGATTCAAACAATGAAATAAATGTCAATGGTTCAGTGTTCCTTTCCTTCCCACTTTACCCTTGGACTTCTGGCTTTCATGCAGTCCTAGAGATGAAAATTGACTCATTCTGCCACCAAGCACACCCCAAAAATCAAGATCAGGAAAACAAATTTGTACAAAAATCTGTGGATTTTTTTTTTACATGGCTCTCTGTTACAGAGACTTAATTAAGAGAAGCTGTGAGAACTTTTCTGAAAAAGCCTACATTAACGTTCCTAGTTAAATTTCTTTACCCTCCTAACTGGAAYAGTTTCATTTCTTGTATGAATAACACAAATCCCATCAGTGCTTGCAATAGAAACTGTGCCTAGTTTGTATCATCTCGAGTAAAACTGTGCACTGGTTCCATTCCCCACATATTTCCATAGAAAAATGCATCTTTCACTTCTCTCCAATAACTCTGGTCCAGTGTCCCAGTGGCAGAGGTGACTGTATGTCAGCTGCCCAATGTTAGATGTGCAGTAGTATTTGTTTATTTATTTGATTGTAACAATCCACTCCCAGAGCAGGAACCAATTTCAYTTGTTACACAAATATCACGTCAGGGAGTTTACATTTGCAGGSATCTACACCAGGTTTGTTTAYAGCATACAAAAGATGCAGTGGACTRTTAAAATTTTACMCACACMTSCTTTTGGCTCAATTATCATTYCATTAGCAATACATAGTGGAGAACTGTGTCAGTCACTACTGAACAACACTGGGATGCATGAACTAGATGAAAATTAGAGGCCCCATCCCCTCAATGACAAAACCCAAAATAGCTGAGAAGATTCAGATTAAAAACTCCCAATTATCCACTCTCCTTCCTCAATTTAGATTCAAGTAACATGGTGGATTTGGCCTCAGCTCTTACAGTTGTTTAAGGATGCAGCAAGCTTAAATTCAYGCCTCATTTACAGGATCCAAGATTATTTGTATGCTTATATTGAAGTACAAATATGGTTTAGGATCTTAATTCTCTTTTCTCCTCAGTAGAGGACAACCACAGGGGGAAAAAGGAGAATAAATAAAATACAATAAACCAGGAGCTGCCTTATTTTTTCTCCATTACACTAAATCATTTTYTTGGCCTTAAGCATTTGGGCATTTTGATTTTTGATCCTGTTGTTTTTTTCACAATTCTTTTATGATCTCCCATTACATGATTTTTCACGTATCTACAAAGCTTTTTGGCTACAGGTTAAAGACAGCACAGCTTCCAGGTACACTGCATAAATAACAAAAAAGGAGGAAGAGGGCTGAACATAATAAATTATAGGTTTCATTTTCTATTTCCTCCATAATTGGTTGATAAATGAAAAAAGGGAACATTTTATTGATATTCAATCTTTTCATCCTTCTATTAAACAGTAACTGGAAAGTTTTACATTAAAAACCCTCAGCAAAGTGCTRCTACTTATATCAATAAAATATTGAAGGAAAATTTTAAATTCCAYTTCCACTTCACTGTTCTTGGGCCAATGTAAGACATGGTAAAGAACTACAGTGAACCAGACTAAGTTTCCCTAAAAGCTAGAGCATTATTTAATGATTTTTTTTTTTAATTGATCTCCTGAAGCTTGTTGATCATGCAGTTATGCTTGCAAACCTTATACTTTATTTAGGAATGCAACATTAGAAGATTTTTACTGTTTAAACTCCAGGTTTTTTTAATAAATATTTGTTTACACCACTAAACTCAGTGTTAACCACAGCTTCCAAATACCCAGTAGCTGAGCTTGGTTGGACCAGCTAAATAACACTGAAAGGAGGGCGAATTCCTTAAACTTAGCCCAGAATAAGAAAGCCAGAGCTGCCTAATTCCTAGACAGATGGCAATAGAAACTTGGTGAGTGGGTATGAATTTTTAGAATTCCAATATTGGCAATAGAGGGAAAGCCTCCTAAGCTCAAGTGCATGCAGCASGCATCCCCCTAAGCTTGGCCTGTCAGGCAAACCAAGACACACGGGCTAAAAATAAAAGGAATTGTGGCTCATTTGCACCCTCACAAGCAGCAGAGTAAACAGAAGCATTGCCAAGGCTTTCCTCTCTCAGTTTTAGGCACATGCAGCTGGCACCCATGCACTGTTCTCATGCACCAAAGGCAGCAGATGGAATGAATTACATATTCCAACAGCCTCTGACATCACATCAAACACCTYGGCTTTTAGYTTGACAAGAGTAACTCCTGGGACTTTTTTTTTWTTTTTCYAGCTATTCACCATCCCAAATAAAAGTCACATAYAGTTATTTCCTTCTTTATAGGACRATATAGCCATACCATATGCTGCTGACTTGCAAGTCTTGCATAGTGAAACAGTCCAACAGTAGTAAAAGAAAATGTTCTGAGTTTTGCTTTGTAGCTAAGGCACTACTCACTGAGCAGTGAGTTATAGACAACAAACAAAGAGCTTCAAATCACAGAATCATGGCAGTCTGGGTTGGAAAAAGGCCTTAAAAATCACCTGCTTCTAATYTTCACATCACACACAGGAACACCTTCCAATGCCCACTGCATTGTAGAAGTTATGGAGTGTTCAGTACTTCTCTAAAAAAATTAATTTCAAGTCTCTAATGTTCACAACTTGGAAGAATTCATCCCCTGTATTTAAGAAACATTATCAATTTGTTTTAGTTTATTCCCTTGATTTCTTAGTTTTAGCTACCAAGAGCTCTACCCAAGGAGAGGGGACCTTTTCTGCTGGTCACAGCAACAGGCTGGGAGCTGTTACAGCTAAACATGGTTCACAGTGTATTGACTTCATCCAGGAAAAGAAAAATCTCCTCTAAACACCACATTCCACTGAAAATCTGCATTGCATTGCATCAGAGGAAGTCTGGATGCTCACATCTGCAATGGTAGCTACAAGGCCAGGCTTGGACAACTTGCTTCCCTCTCTCTCCCAGACAGACCTACACACGTCTGAACCGTTTTCCCCTGTGCCTTTCCTCCTCCTCACCCTTACAAAACTGCACCTCTGTCAGACGCAGACACGAGCCAGAGGCTGCTTTAGCAGAGTGGAAGCCTCAGCAGAGAGCAGAGAGTAGAGCCAAGCTGGGAAGCACCATGTCTGCACAGGGCCGGGACACCATCTCACCTAATTCCGCTGCAAACCTCAAAGTGATCAAACTGATAAAAGTTGTCCTATCCTTAGATGCTCCCAGGTCTTCTGTTTTCCTGGAGCAAGTTACCAAGTGCCTCTTCACTCTTATGTTATCAATCATTTCTTCCAGTCTCAGGTTTTAAGCAGACCAAGAAAACGCACCTTGTTACGACCTTGATTCCTTCCACTTCTGCTGAAGTGGGATCAATTCTGGCTRTTCTGCCTTTTGCAGATAACAAAGGCTATTCTGCCTTTTTCAGACTGGATCAGATGAATATCCTCCCATAGCTTCTGAGCTGGAAACTGTGCATGTACAAGTGACTTTGATCCTGCCCATCTCGATACTTCTTTGAAATACATTACCTGGTAGCACCAATACTGATGAAAATCTCTTTAGTTCTATTAATATATGAAATAAGGAAAGAGAATACCAAGTATGATATTCTCATTCTCCTGCTTCCCTCCCCCCCCATAGTTTACTTGTATTAAACAATTTTAAATTTTAGTAACTCTCAAGTTGAGCTACACCTTTTTTTTTATCCCAGCCCAGCCAAGACAAACATTTGAGCTACAATAGAATTTTTTCCCTTCTTTCACACTTTTTCTCCATTTTTTTTTTTTTTTTTTGTTATTTTTATTGGGGAAAAACATTCTCTTATCAATTGAAAAAAGTTTGACACACCAGTAAGAATTTTCTTTCTCAAAATCTTCTCTGCTAATGGATTCACAGTAAACTGATAGTCTGTTGCAGATCCATATGGAATTAGATGCTTCCATGTACCTAATTCAGTCCAAAAAGTGCCCATTTTTTCCAGTTTTGTTATACACTTTCTCATTCTGCTTCTTCCTAATTATTGTATCTCTTTKAAGTGTAACTCTCTGCCCAGTTTCTTCTCTCTCTTGCAAGAGGGACAGCTGAGAGAGACAGGATTATTMTGACAAAGATGAACTACTTCAATTCATCTCAGTTGTCTGCTGTACTAATCTCTCAATTTCCTTAAATCAGCCACTCAAAGTGAAGAGACTAAAATGCTTACAGAGACAGAATAAGGAAAAAAGAGCCCAGCACACACATAACAATGGCACAAAGAAATAGATTGCTATGTTAAAAAAAAAAAAGTAAAGCATCAACTCAACCTAAAGCCAGGCAGAAATTAGCAAAACGTAAGGAAAAGACATTTCAGAACTGAAATGACAACATGACAGAGCAAGATGTGGTTCTCAATCTCATACATTCAAAGCAGTTTTGCTTAAATGTTTGTCCCAAATACTTATTTGTCATCATCACTGTGTCAAAATAAACTGATCTTAGCCCTCGTGTTCAGCAGCACATTAATCTAATATATTTGCTAATTTCTGTGTAGTGCATAACACATGATGCAGTTTAAGATATACTTAAATATAAAACTCAAGTGCCACACAGTTTTTTAATTTAAATTGTCAATGTGGCAGTGTATCCTATTCCTTTTCTAGGAGTCAAACACAACGTGTACTTTTTTCTTTGCCATTGATCAACTAAAATCACCGGCTGTTTATGCAGAACTGCTGGCAACCTTGGAAGTGTCATTTCTCTTCCTAAGCTTCACAAACTTGATTCACCCATTTGTTTAAGATCACAAAGAGCTAAAAATGCGAATGTTTTCATTATGAGTACATAAAAATACTCAAGAAACAGCCCCTACTCGTGCAAAACTTCCACTGCAAAGAATTATATCTGCTGAAGAGCTACAGCATCAAGCTCTACAAGTTGAAGGGAACATAAATCATGTGAAAGTCTTTAATTGCTAGAACAATCTAAATCTTTCAGCTCGTTAATTAGTTCAATTCATACTAAGATGTTRCACCTGGGGCTTATAACAGGCAAATTTTAAAGTTGTATCAAGTCTGTACAGGTGTGCAAATAAGCAGTAAAGATGTGTTTTTTCCCACATTTAGGAAATAACTTTTTTAGCACATTTTTTGTCAACCACATCTGATCCTTAATTTAAAATGGTTGCCCTTGCTCTTAACTGCAGCTTTCCAGGGCTGCTGAGGTCATTGACAGGTGTATRAAGCACTCTAATTCATAGGTTAAAAAACCATCATTAACCCAGTTTTTTAATAATATTGACAGAAAAAGGAGAAGAACAGTATGATGGAGGTCAGACATCAATGCAGACTGGTGAACCCTCATACAACCTGCATAGTCTAATTTTTGATACTTATGACAAAAACGCATTAGTTATTTAGAAGTGCCTCATCCTTTTTTTCATATGTGAAGCTCTGATTCAAAATAAAATAGTCCATGATATGATTTCAATCCTTTTTCTTTTCCTAACCTTGCATTAGAAATATATAAACACTGTTTTAAGAGTATCTTTCAGAAAGTTGCAGAGGAATCATCATCCCGTTTAATTATGGTCTGAGATCCTCACTATTATTCAGAAGATTTAAGGCAATCAAAACAAAAATATTGTTTAAAAGCTACTAAAATTTGCAATCATGTTCTGGCACAGCCAAGCAATATTGTCAATTCATTACATACCATACCCATGCTCATGTGCAGCAGAATCAGTTAGTATTCCCCCACTATTATGGAAAATATTACTTTTAAAATGCACAGCACCTTAGGTTTCCAAGTCACCATGCAAAAATCATCCGCTGTGTTCCATCATCTTTTGGTAACCATCCATTGTCAAGTCATTCACTTTGAAGCTTTTCARCTGAGCGTATGCTGGCTGCACATTTACTATTTGCTGCCAGATGCTATCTGGAAGCCAGTTCTGCTCCGTTCAGAACAGAAAAGYTTAGCTTAACATCTCCCATTGCCATGCACAGCCCTCACTAGCAGCACTTGTTCGTGCACAATCAGATCAAATCCGACAGCCAGGGCCTGATGAAGTTGAACAGGCGTGACCTATACACCAAGATGAAAATCCTGCTGCTYTATGGCTACATCACACACATTGTGACTGTAACAGAGCTTCAGTGAGCCCTTATGGGGTAGATAGGATCCCTGTCTCACAGTCACATATCTGCAGCASAGAGGATACATATGCACCAAGAGTYGAGCACATGGTACCTGTCTKTTTCAAAGCTGATTATTCTGATGTGGCCTGACAGGAGCTACATCGAAGCTGTATCCTGTTCAAAGGCTCCTTTGCTGCATGAAAGTCAACAGATGTGGCAATGGAACAGCATTTGGAAAGACTGAGAAGCCAGGCATGGAGACTGTGCTCTCCCTGCACTGACACAAACACACATAATCACCAAGAGAAGCYTCCTGTAAGCCCCGTTCTTTGGAGGAAAAGACAAAAAGGGAGTGGTAGGAATATATAATTCTGTCTAGGAAACACACTGGGAAGGAAGCACACGCCAGTGCCAGCAACCTATCATGAAGCAGGTGATGGAAAACAGACATCAGCAGGAAAAGATGACATTTTAAAGACACTCTCAAAGATAATTTACAGTTACAATAGTGATCCACAGCACTGAGAAATTATACCTGTCAGATGACTAATTGGTGATGAACACCACATGATGGAGTGAAGCTGTTTGACAATAACTGGCAGCATGATCCCAAACAAAAACAACCAGCTACATCCACAGCACTCCCATGMAGCATATTAATGAGAGAGCTGGACMAATCCTTCAAAATATCTGCAACACTGAGGTCAAGTGACAAATTATTTCATTTCAGGCTAAAAATCTTTGTAATAATTTATTAGCTGGTACCTTTCTGTTGTTCTGAGAGATAGAAAACGAACCAGTTTCATACTAAAAAAGCAATCTAATTAACCATACACAGCACTTTGGTCCAAACTTGGACAAATATTCTCCTCCTCAGATCGTAAAGGAAAATAATTTGTATCTAAGATAAAGGACTTTTTTGGCCTTAACCTCAAAGTMTCTTTAGAAATCTACTCTTATAATTTCAATCAAATTCATTCACCCCCACATTCTGCAACATGAATCTAATCACTTGCTCTGCAAGTTTAGTTCCCAGAAACACCACAGAAGCTTTAGCAGCTGTTGGAAAATGTTGCAGCCTCTAACTTTTTTTTTTTTTTACTGGAGTTGCTGCAGCCAGGGTTTGTTGTAAATTGATGATTTAGCTGGATTAGATGTTAATATGCAGCTTGATATATTATTCATGAAAATGAGTCACAGACCTAATTAGAAACATGACAAGAAAAGCTTTTAAGTCCACAATCTGGATTCTCCCTGACATGAAAGATTTGACATGTGAATACATWTCCACTTACTGAGAGAAAAGAGACAAATGACCTTTCATATCTAAGCACAAAAACGTAATGTTGGAGATGCAGAACTTGCTTTCTGGGAGTTTTGGAAAGAACAGTATTAGTACCTAGTTTGCTAAAACAGAAGGGCTTCAGAAACATGAAGTATTTACCCCCTGATGCAGCATTTATCTGCTTACAAAAGATCCATTCCATGTACCTTCCCAGTCACAGACATTTAATAAAGAGACCTTATAATCCTTTGCCAGGTGATCATGTCTAGGGCTCCAATAAGGTGGCCCAGGAACATGTCCCATCAAGGCATTTAGGGTTGATAAGTATAATTAGAGATAAATCATAATTCATTATGCTGCTGTTAATTTTTTTTGGTACATTTGGATAAATTATTCCTTATCTCATTACCTGAAAATYAAATTAATTAATTTCTACATCTATTAAAATCTTACAGTCATATTCTAGGCCTAGATGAGACCAAGTTTCAGATATAAAAAGATAAAGGTATCACTGGATAAATYTGAAATAAATATGGTCAGTCAGGCAAAGAAAGAATATTAAGACAAAAATTTTTTTACAGTTTACGAAACAAGCCACCACAATATACTAATGAGCTGTCAGGATGGAAGAAAGTACTTTAAACAAATGATATTAAGTTAGATGGCAATTAGTGTGAACCTTACAGTACACATAGAAAAGAAAAATTAAAATACACACTTTCCTAGCCAGTATTGATCTGGGTAAACCAGAGGCTACCCCAATGGAAGAAAGGCTTCCTGGGAAAACAAACTGAAGTGGGGCATAAGCAACTGGGATTTTTCCAGACTTTACAACACTGAGAAGCAGAACAGCACAGAGCCAGAAAAGTCATTACTAATAAACAGAAAAGTCATTACTAATAAACAGCCAACAGCTTGCACTCAGATGTGTGTATGAGGGCAACACTGAAGGAGATGGAAGAGGTCAGGATGTACCAGCTCCCAAAATTAATAATTCATAAAAAATTTCACTTAAGAGAGGTGTCATTAAAAAAAAAACCACTTGAGAAGAACAGTGTAACACCTCAGAATCAATGATCTCCATGTCCTTACTTKTACAGGACCAGTTCTTGAGCTCTCTGTAAAACACACCTTCACACACACATTTCACTTACCTCAAGCTGCTTTTGTTTCCTGCATGCTGAARAAACATAAGCCCTGTGACAAGGATAAGAAGCTATTTCATCCTGAGATATTTTTAAGTAGCATTTTTTGTCAGTAGGTCAAAACCATCTACTGGTAATGCCAGTCATTCCACCTGAAAGCACCAAGGAGCAAACAACTGCTAAATAGATAAAAGCTACRAGCAATTAATCATAGCCTCAAACTACAATTGTGATACCTGGCCTTGGAATATTTTCAACTGTTTCAAAATAAAAAAAATAATTACATCCTTTTGTAATCTGCCATTGTTCAGGGATATGCCTATTGTCATTCTTAGCAAAACCAGGCTTTTTTTACATCTATGAAATTAATAATTTAGAGGTAAATGTAGAAGAGATTAAAGGTCACCGATTTTTCTAATTTGTAAATCAAGGCATTTTACATCTTCAGACACCACTGTAGAGTTTATTGGTAGATTCGTGGTCCAGAAGTAGAGTTAAATAAATTGAAAACCCATAATTTAATGATAAAAGGCTCCACTAAAGAAAGATCAAGAAACTAAAGTGAAAAAAACCCCGCAAAACGAATCAGAAAAGTACATCAAGCCTTGACAACTTAAACCCTATGAGCTCAGTTTCAAAGTCTTTGTCATCAAGCTGTAACATTCACCAAACACAACTCCCCCAAAGGATGTAGCTCTTCACAGGCCTTATTGAAGATGAAAGCAGCAGCTCACACCCTTGACATTGTCAGCAAYAGAAAATAGACCTCAATCTGCCACTACACAGACATGAATTCAGTCTAGAGAGGGAGCTCTTCTCTTACCATACATGAAAGTGTTGCTTCTTTATATTCTTCTCAGCTGAGTTGAGATTCCAGTGGTTAATAGCTAAGGGGAAAAAAAAATGAAAACAATCTGCATCATTCTAGGAAAGGGATTTTTACAARTTTGATTTGTTTTTCTAGTATGTTTACACAGAATTTAGTTCAAAGAAATGTAAGATAAAGGATTCAAAGAGCCAGTGCYCTGCTGAAGAGGTTGTTATGGTCACTTTCAAACTAAAWATTTWWWAAAAAAAMMCAAYTYYSTAAWATAATACAGAACTAGCTGATGGCCATGTACTATAAGTTACACTAGAAGTATATGACAAAGCTGATGCAGAGTCTGGTGCTCCTCAATTTCTTTCTCCCAGCAGACCATCATTTCCCTTTCTTTACTTACCACCTCAAGAGATTTAAGAAGAGCACACAGTACAATGAATCTGTCATATCTTAAAACAAAGAAAAAAAAATGTTTACAAATCTTCTCTCTCTCCTCCTATCCAATTGTTTCACTTTTTTTTTAATCTCCACTTTCCCCCTGGGGCTTGAATGGCACAAAGGAGTCAAACATCAATYGGAAATATTGGCATCAGAGCATCCATCAGAGGCACATTTTGACTTCTGTGGTTTTGTGCCTACAGTACTCAAATGAGCATTCCTGMTTACCCCAAGAGAAGGGTGAACATCACGCTGCAACAACAAAGAACTTGGGCGTTCTTATACCAGGGGGTTGGAGGGTTTTGACTTTTGTGTTGTGTTTGGAGTTTTTTTTTTGCTACTAACAACAAGGCAATTTCAATAAAAGATTCCTACAATATTCTCAGATTCATCAAGCTGCTGGAATACTAAGCTTCAACTGGAATACTAAGATCACAAGCTCTGTCTTGGACAATTAGGGAAGTGTGCAACGATATCTAAGTGAATATGAACTTCAGTTTATTCTTAACTATCTGGAAAAATTTGTCCTCCCTTTCCCAGGAAACATTCCTGGGGATGTCTATCTTTACTCTTTGAAAGGCAGAAATTTGAGCATAGATCATTGTACAAATACTACCTCACTGGTTCTCGAGCACAAAGGAATGTGTACAGCATAACCAYYGGGGTTTTGCTTGAAACAAATAGAMSCTTTACCAGGTTTCATAAAAATATGGTTGAGGAAGGAAACAAAAATAAGCCAAAKAAACAGTCAGTAGGAATACAACTGCCTTACACTCCCATAGAGTCACTTGATTTAAATAATGGATAGACTTAAACCCAAAATAYGCTCTTGCTCTCYTTAAAAATGTTYGWCTGATACAGTCAAACACAGCATGGRAACACAGTTTAAAACAAAATGTARATTTTCCCTGGAATGGACAGGATSRCAAAACTAAGAAGGAATGTTTCCCATTTGTTTGCTCTGTAGGTCTGAGTAATTCATCAATACAGTTTCTACAGCTGCAAAGCCCCACCCAGTGAAGCATTTAAGACACTCCTAACCTGAACTCTATAGGCAGCTTCATTCCAGCTCCACTCTGCTCCCCTGTTTTAATTTCACCCCCACACAGTGACTCTCTTCTTTAAACTGGCCATGTACTCAAGTCAGTGGAACTAATCATGCCCTAAAGAACCTAGACTGATGTTATAAAGCACCCTTTCAATAMACCAAGGAGAGATTCTCAGTACAACAGTCCMAATGGAGACACMTGAACTTAACAGTGAAAGGAACACSTATCAAATGACTGAGCATTTACAGCAATGAAAATGTCATTCATTTACAAAACTAACAGAAGCAGAGACCAATATCTGGCTAAAAATGAATAATATTAACATTTTGACTGAAGTGATCTTTTTGAAACAATAATATTGAGAGAGCTAGGCCTAAACTATGAAACTTTCTAGTTCTCAGTTTCAGCAAACTGCTCATGCCCCATCTGTAAGGGTCAACTAATCATCAGGAGAACAATCCCAACACAAAATTCAACCTCTGTGCAGAGAAAAGTCATTGAAGATCTTCACTTCCCCTACACCCCAACATTCTGTCRATGAGGAAGCACACATAGTTACAGATAAGATTTTAGAGATGCATCTAATTCAACAGATCAATCCACAGTGTTTTTATAGATTGGAAATCATTATTTTACCATGTTACATAGAAAATTCAGTCTTTTTGAAGTAGCTTCAATATCAAACTCCTCAGATAATGCATTCTGTCTCAAAGTAAGCCATTTAAATAAATGAATGGCAATTTCAGCTCTTCCAAATTTCCATTGCGCTTAAATTATAAGATTAAACAAACATAATCTTCTTTAAGAGTTTAGTGAGAAAAGTTTCTACATCAAATCATTTTAATCCTCTTGTTAATACAGTTTGGTTATATTTAGGGACAYCATTTCATTGCTTATCAGATATAACCAAGATTCCCAGAAGTGCTTAATCAAGAAAATTCTCCTAGAATTATCAGTCAGCATCACAATATCTGCWGCAAAACACATTCTAGGCCTTTTAATATAACATCATCCCAGACTGCATTTGCCCTTAATTTATTTAAATCAGTTTAATCCCAAAGGYTTTACATAGAAGTAGAAAATGCCTCCTCACATGTGGTTAAATCATGGTTATACTTGGCTGCTACATAAACACTTGTACATCACAATGTATCTGGCTTGCATTTGTGATAATTTTCTTTTCATGTTAACATTTCTTTCAATATACAGCAGCATTTATGTATGGCCGAGCTCCCACAAAGCAGAGCTTGGCAGGAGCTGGGGGTGCTGCAGTGCAGTCGCAGCCACCTGCCAGCACAACTGGCCAAAAAAAAAAAAAGCAAATAGAACCAAAGACAAACAAACAAAAAAAAAAAAAAAAAAAAAAAAACCCTAAAGGTCATTGGTGTGGTCACTAATAATATAAGAAAACAACTATTAAAGATGACACCTGGAAACAAGGTGGTCAAGGCCAGTTTTTATCTCTCCTGTAATTTGCCTTTCAGGGCAAACACAGAGGTTTCTGTTGCCCACATTTCAGAGACTAGGTTGAACATTCACCAGGGTCTACCTGAATTATCAAAGCCTTCAATCCATAAAGCCATCCTTATGAAGTCTGATTCTTCATTTCCTATATTCAAAACTGATAATTCAAATCTACTCATGAGAAAGGTCTCAAGATTTACTGAAGACATGGAATGGTTTGGAAAGCAAACTAAAGAAGCAGTGAGAAAAACAAATTTCACAGGATCAGGGAGGAAATGTTAAGGGGGGGGGGAAAGCAATTATATTTGTGTTTTTATGGCACCCTTATTAGCTATAACTTGTAATTGCTATGGGGTAGCTAATAGTTTATTCAGGTTGACAACCTAAGTCACAACTTTATTACTGCATTTCTTTCACTGAACACTTGAAATGCTTCAAGTTCTTACATCCCAGGTGAATCCTGCATGCATAATAGTTGAAAACACATTCTTTATCAGAAAGAAAAATAGATTTAAGCATAGTTGCAAGCATTTAATAAATTCATACAATTCTCAAACTACTAGGTTAATTCCTGAGACTATTTTTATCTTTTGCTCTTGTGCTTATTGTTGCCTTATTTCATATTCTGTTACTACTTGTAACTTACATTAATCCTATCTCACTGCAGCGCAATAATAAAGCAAATAATTACCTAAGGGATGAAAAGACTGTATTCCTCACTATCTTGCATAAGGATGAAAACTGAACATTTCAGGGACTTCAACARCTGATTTCTCTTAATAGGGTAAAAAAGAAAAAAAAGAAAGGTTTAGAGACTGCACAAATTCTAGCTCAAGTAAGAAGCTCACAAAGGGTACTAAGCCAAGGGGACACATGTGCACCATCACCCTGTCAGCTGAGGAGCAGCTCCCTCCCTAAACAGACTCATGTGAGCTGGTTTAATTTAACAGCAGGGAGGGTGAATGCTGATCTCTCTCCTTATGAGGTGCAGAGATCCACCCTCTGTAGGGCCGTGTTACCTGTCCTGCACTCACCAGCATCCCCCCCATCCCTCAGCACAGCATGGCTGGCAACAGGCTGTCCCTACAAGCTCCTGCTGTATAAAAGGACAAGCTGTAGTGCAGAGGGCTGCCACAAATYGCAAAAATTCCCATTTCCCACCATCAGCCAGAATATAGACTCAAGCTCCTTCCACAGACCCACGTAAAAGCAGTGTCAAGGCACAGAAACTGGAATGTCCCAGGATGCAGAGATAACAGTGACAGCAGCACGGCCTCAAAAGCACTGAAGTTCAGCTGTTGCTGTCTAGCAGGTTTTTCAGACTGCTAAGTTTTGTGGTCCTGGATGTGTTTTTCACAACAGCCACTTCAGTGCAGGACSTGGTGCAGTGAAAGGGTCTGGAGTTCTGTTTTCTCTCACATAAATTCTTATTTCTACTCTCCAAGACACACAACTTGACAGAGAGATGCCCCCTCTCCTCAGGAAGCAGCATTTAATTGCAACCATTTCCCCAAGTGAGTTAGTAAAATAGGCTAAATATGTACATTATGTACTACAGGGATTTAAAGACTAAAACTCAAAACTATTTCTCCAGTTTAAAATGCCTGTCAATTAAAAGGTTTAGATTTGGCCAGTTTTAACTGTACAGAAGAATATTCTTTATCCTAGGCCACCATCCCAACACAAATTGGTTGTATGTAGCTCTCGAACTTTTTGGGTATCTTGACTAAAGAACTAAAACATCCAAGACCTATTTAGTGTTGCTTAGTACTGAATTCTTCAGAACAGAGGTGCAAAAACAAGCATTTATGCAAACAACTGGAAGCAACTAGAAGGTATCTTTTTTTTTTTTTTCATTTTACAGGAAGAATTAAAATGGCACTAATAGGAAAACATRTCTCTTCAGAAGCAACTCTCACCACTAGCACTTTTAAACACTGCACCACAAGTTATTACTAGATATGAAATCTGTTTGTTACATGCCACAATGGCATGTGGAGCTGCCATAGTAAAATATCACAGACGCATTTTCTTCTCTTTTTCTTTCCATTCTGAAGCAAGTCATAAAGCCTGGCTGGCTCCCTGGGTAGCTGTGTTAACACTAAAAACACTGWCCAGCAGAAATGATTGCAATCACACCACTACAATCTTCCACAGAGGAGGGCAATCACACAGATCAGTGTCTGGTCAAATTGCCCCCTAATTCTGGTAATGTCCATCTACTCTGGATACTCTGTATTTTTGTTTCTTGGTTATCACAGAACTGAGTGCTGCAAGAAAAAGAAAAAGAAATAACATGAATAGTCCTTGGCTAAGAGCAATACTGGGCTGTCAGGAACTAAAAAWAGTTGATAGCATGTGTATCAGGCTTTTTTTTTTTTACTCTCCACCAGTGTCCATTTCAGGCATCCTGTTAGTGTGATTTAGGATTTTGCAGCTCAATACAAAGGGCTGCAATTTGAGAGGCCTACAAGAAGACAAACCYTATCAGACCTCCCCCTGCAAGCGATAGTAAATTACAAAATAAAAGAGCCTAGAGAAGTTTTTAAGCCTAATTTTAGAAAAATACAGTAATAGCATCAGATTCCAATGGGTTAGAAATGTTGTAGCAGCAAGAAAATGCTCCTGGAAGTGTTTTCTAGCCTGAAGAGACAAGCTAGCCACATGAAAAGGAGAGAGACTTCTTTTACAATGTTTGCATTACTGAATGCAAGATCTRTTGGCCCTTCGGGCTTCTGTTTTTGACAAAAAGCAACATATTAACTTGTGTTTATGAAGACTATAATTGGTTCAATGTTTTTGAGACAGCTTCTGAGCGCAGAGACTGCATTACAAGTTAGTAAATGCAGCATTTAGTATAGCAACTAAATTCTCCTATCTCACAGGTAAATGTTCAATTCTTCATAAACCACATGATCAAGTTCATGTAATGATGCACCCAAACCAGTTAAATCCCACCTACACCCCAGACATCCTCCTATATCTGCTTGTGTAACTAATATTTTCCACTCTGGTGGAAAACCCCTTCTCTCACAACAATCCTCCAGCCCTCAGCCAGGCACCAGCCAACTTCTCATCTCCCCAGGCACTAATATCTTCCAGAAAGACATGTGCTGATATTAATTACCAGGTGAGCACCTGCACAGGTCCTTCACTGTCTGGAGAACAGTTCAGTGCTGCAGATACCCCCACTCCCAAAAAAACCAGACCTGTTACACCTGTTAGGAGATCTCATTCCTTTCACACCTTTTCTAAATAGACTCTGAAACTAGTAAAAGATATATTAGGGCATTGAGAAACATGTTTACTCTCTTTAGGGCACTCAAGAAAAAAATTATATGATTGTCTGTGAAGGGAACATGGACAGGTTTTTTAAGTTGAAGCAGTAGCATGTTTCATGAGCCCAGTCTCCTTCCACTTAAGCTGATGCAATACGAAATGTTTTTAAAGAAGTCTCTGTCAATATCCAGTGGGCCTCTGGCAAAGCATCAAGGCACTCGGTGCAGTATCCTTTTGCTTTTATGTATCCTATTGTCATTTATTAAAACCGTTTAAATTTTAACAGGAGAGAGAACTTCATTTTTCACAACAGGACACCACTCACTATGTATATAAATATCTATGTCTGAAAACACATCTACATGAGTGCATGACTTGCTCTGGAGCAGTTAAAGGCATCATTTTTATTGCACAAAGATGCAGAAATCTGTCCTAGAAGGGGCACATCTTATGTAGCTTTAAGAACCCTGCCAGCCCATCTGCTRCTAAAGCAACAATTCCAGCTCTGCAGCAGCTTAAGTGTGCTGAGATGGAAGTGTTGCTTTATCAGRGCATAAACAACAACAAACTATCAGTGACAAGCCCTCTTTCAAAGTTTAATTGAAGGGCTGGGAGGCGGGTTTGCCTGCAGAGGGCACGCAGAAGAATGACACATTTGCCTACTGTGCACCTACAATTTCTACACGATCATTATCACTACTCAGGTGACTGAGCAAGCTGACAGGGTATGACAGGTTATCTATCACGTCTAGAAAGTCACAGAAAGAAGAAGAGAAGAAGAAAATATGGAAGATTAAAATGCAAAAGATGTCAAAATACTGTGGCAGGGTTTGAGAATTAAGAGACAGAAATGAGAAGARACCCTACCCTTTAACTGTAAAGTGCTGAGGGCAAACTACAAGTTCTTGAACATTAGAGCTCATCACTGCGACATGGATGCTTTGTCCATATCACCATTACTTCAATAAATTTTGCTTCCTGGACAAGTTTSCAGGTCTCCAGTACCAGTCCTACCTCCCTCTCAGCAATCATCATGTAGAGAGAGTCACAATATATTAGGAACTGCCTTATACACCATAAACATTCAAAACAGCCATAGAGCTTCAAGGAAAAGGCTGCACAGGAAAAGAGGATTTTTAAAAATTTGGAAGAAAAAAATACTGATTAAGAGTCACAGCCATGTTGAGATTTAGCCTTTCAGATGTTTGTTGCTTTTCTACTGAAAACTGCAGATGAGAAAGCCTAGCTCAGAAAAGGGAGGGAGAAGAGAAGCAATGCAGACAAAACAATAGTTCTATACGAGGGCAGAAGTAGATTCCATCTTCATCAGGGTAGGGAGAGTGGTTTCATTATTAGAAAAAAACAAAAGCAGAAACAAGGGCCAAAAAAAAATAATAATAAAAAAAAACACCAAAATAACATGTTCACTTAGATATGATAAGAATAGAAAATCATTATAAAACCACTGCAGTAAATTAGTGAGTTAGAAAAAAAATAAACAGGGCAGAGGTTAATAGTATCTCTATGCATCTTTGGAAAGATGAGCAATTACAATCTGCATCTCAACACATGCCCGCTATTTACAAGAGCCTTAAATAACACTAAAGTCAAACASAGCACATCACTGATGTCCCCACCTTTTACTTCCCATACACAGCAAAGGATGGCAGCASCTMCAGCTCAGTTCTCCTGAGCTCACAGTGCACTGAAGCTATTCCAGCCACACCAGCAGGAGATTGCTCTCAGGCTGTACAGCCAGTGCCTGAGCCAGGCATCRAAGTGCATTTCCYCTCAGGCWATGGCAGCTCTGCACTCTTCCTCAAGTTTCCTACCTTCTCGAAGAGGGAGGCAAGCCCACCACRGCTCCCAAAGTCAATGCTTATCAAAGATTGCCCTCAGCATCTTCCAAGAGCCAATTTCTGCAGGCACCTTAGAGAGCCTGTTACAGAGAGCCAGCCCCAGACCCCACTGCAGTCCTTTTATGAGATCCAGGTGACACCCACGTGCACTCATTTAAAAAGATAATTCCTAACCTGAAAGTGATTTGCGTCTAAGTAACGAAAAGTGATGATAATTAAAATCACCTGAGGTAATTACCTCCCTGCTTTGGGCAGGTACAGTTGATGTTTTGGCTACAATGGGGTATTCCCTGCCAAGGGAAGCTGGAGAGCAGCTGGGAGTTCCTAGCATTGCTTGGGAGCTCCCTCAATCTGCAGCCTTGATAGTCTTGGGCTAACATCTCTGATTTTTTTTTTTTTTTTGCACTTCAGCTGTCTTAGGCCTGAGATCAACAAATGGGCTTTTAGCCCCCACTCCCAGTATAGCAGAAACTTGATGCAGAGATGAACCCCATCAGGAAGGTTTTCTGAAACTCAGAGCCCACGGTGAGACAGATGGATTCTTGATGGGGCTTTGCCCTCATCTTTTCTGTAAAAGTAAGAACATCAAAAGCACACAGAGTTTTGTGTTACAAAACCAAGATTTTAGTTCAGCATGAACTAGCTAATTTTTTTTTTCATCAAAGTCTAATTGTGCTAGGCAGTGCAAATATAAATAGAAAAATCTTAGAAATACCACTCTTCTCTGCTTGCTATGAACTCTCTCAGTCCAAAACCTTTTAAAAGCTCCACAGGCCTGTGAGCTGGAGCAATACCCTGRTCACCTCTAAGACTCTTTTTTACCACCTCATTCAGTGACCTGATGTTTTAGCTATTTCCATTCTCTGCTCAGGACACATTTCCCTGAAATCCTGCCCYGCCAAAGTACCTGCAAGATCTATAATTGTTATTTTAAATGGTCTCATTAGCACATCTACTGACAATCTCTCCATATAAACAGGACTGGGTTGGGTTGTTTTCCAACAAGATCACATACATAAGAGAGATGTTTTTTGTTGGAGATGTGGCTAGAAGACAACAGAGACAGATGTATGTATAGTACATATATGCAGATTTGTTCACAATCTGTTTTAGATTTTTCAATGTGAAAGACACTAATAAATGCACACTTTTTAACAGCTAAGTGAATTAATTTTTTTCTTAGTTCACAAAGCACAATATTGTTGCCCCAAAGCAAGAACATACTGGCCAGAAATATGYCCATCTATTTGTAATAATGCTGGGTGAAAGTACACTGTTTTAAATACCTCATGGCTTTGGTACCAACTAAATGTAACGTAGACTGGGCTGTTCCAGTGTTTACTCATATTTCTGTTGCACAGAAATCTTGGATTCTTTAGAATGTATATTTGTAATTCTGACAATTTCTGAAATGAAAGTGAGAGGAGAAATAGGCTAAGTTCAGGTAYCTGAAGTTATATTAAGGTTTGCAGAGGTAAATCAAAGACACAAGGAAATCTCTTCTGTCTGAAGAATGCCAGAGCAAATTAAAATAAGTATCRACAAGAATAATCAGCACAGTGGAAATAAAGAGCATCTGCACCATAATAGAGGGTGTATAAAGTCAGACTGTATCAAGAGAACATAATTCATATTTCTGCAGGTAGATATCATGTAGTCATATCTTATTAAAATACATAATACAGCATTTCAGACTACACTCTCAGTCAGAYTTAAAAGGAGGCRGGGACACCAGAGGAAGATAAATGGRRTTTCAAAAACATTGTTGATGCARCACTGGAGATAGTAACCCTRTATTTAGGARCCATTTSCTGYGGTGTTCTTTCAGGAGTAACTCTGGAGTAGCCATCCCAGGTAATATGACCCAAATGGGGCCCAGCCCCGTTCCTCAGGTTACTCCTGATGCCCAGGTTGGGGCTGCTCCTGGCCACCCTTGCTGCTCCTCATCAGCAGCGAATTCAGGGATCTCCAGCTGGTTTGGCTTTATCACAGGGTGACAAGGGCTGCACTTCTGTTTCCAAAACACAAAAGSAAAGGAGACAAGGGTAGTAAAAGGGATGACTTAAAGGATTGCTGCAATTTCTTCTGCAACACTGCGGGGAAATGGTGGAAACAGAGAAATGGAGAGCAGGGAAGCACAGCAGTGTCTCACAGGGCAGTTCAGAGAATAAAACAAGGTTTGAATAACCTGAAAACATGCAGTCTCACAGTTTCTCAGGCAGGAAGCCCGCAAAGGTGTACTTGGTATTGATTTGTTGTTTTCTTATTTTTAATTTTCTGGTAACTTGATMACTCAAAGTTCCAATCCATCTTTTTTAATATTTGTTTCTTTTGTTTTTTGTTTTTCTTATCTGTAGAAATCTAGACTCTCACTTCAACTGTTTTTTGCAACCTGCATCACAACTGTCACAATTATTTACTTACCAGACAACCAAAATCCCTATTCACTTTATGTTTGCACTGCTGGAATCTGTGCCAGCCGTGCCAGGCTCGTTATGTGCCCAGAAAAACCTTCAGCCTATGTGACAAGGAGTGTCTGTAGCTGATGGCAAAAGACAGGAATCAGGGATGGAGGAATCACTTCCTCATTCCTCAGTAAGAAGGGAAATAGAAGTCCTGAGCTGGGTTTACACTGYTTCTGCTGCTATGGATTTATGGCACATTGTAATACAATTATCTACAAGCAGGAACTCAGGAGGCTGCTAAAAATGGCAGCAGAAGGCTGAATAAGCTACCCCTCGTGCTGAAGGACAGACAATGGATTTCATTTGTCCCTAATTTGGTAGGTTTTTTTATTCTGTGATAAAGTAAATAAACAAATTGCAGGTAAAATAAATCTRCACACATCATGTTGAGACAATCTGACTGACTAGGTGCCTGGAYGTTGTGTGCATAAGGATCTCTAGCCAAATACTGAATTCTGATTGACTTTCACAAGTCAATTCATACTGAATTTCACAAAGGCAGCTGTCAATGCTCTGTGGTTGAACAGCTTATTGAATTAGGAGAAAGTCACTCACTATTCTGAGCAGACTGCATTCTRAAAAGCACGGGTGAAACATCTAAAAAATCCCACCAAATATGACTTAGCAGGGAAAGGATTTATAAAAATTTCATTGTAAATAGAAGCATATTGTTCTGATTTTACTTCCATTGTTCTGTGAAATTAKGATGACTTTTATAAATAATGGACAAATGAATTTTTGTTTCTTGAACATAAGAAATGATTTTTTCTTCACAAATGGCTTCATAGATTAAATAATGTTTATATATTTCAGAAAGCTGTGGGAGAGCTGTGGAGAGATCTCTTTAAAWCACCTCAAGAGATTTATAAATCACTTCTAAATTGTTTAAATCATCTCTAGCTCATAAGATAGGAAACTCTTTTTGTCAGAGAAGCAGCTATGTCTTTTCATACTTGAGATATCCTGATGCTTTGAATAATTCATGACATTTGAATGCCTTTCACTTGGTACTCAGATCATCTGCTGGTCTTTGGGGATATTGGGACTTGACATCCARCTCAGCAGCTTTGTGCAGTAACAGTTCCAAGCAACTCAAAGAACATCAGCTGTGAGGKTCACTTCATAATCTTCTTGTCTCCAAAGTTAAGTTGTTTAAACAAATACTATAGGTTTGCAATCAAGAAAAATGTATGTTTAAAGCTTTCAGAATGGCTTAGCAAGATGTAAATTGGCTGTGATTGAGTGRAATTGAAACTAGGGGCTATGATATATATACCTTTTTGCTCTGGAAGTATAAGCTTGTTGTTACTAAGGAATGACACATTTCATTGTCAGGAGACAAAGAGATTCCACWCAGAAAAGGGTTTCTAACAGTGCAAACCAGCACCTCTCATTTTGCAAGTCAGCATAGCCTTCAATCATATTTCTATCGTGGTTTGAACTTGGCCAAAAAGCCAAAGCACCCATGATGTTGTCCCCTACCTCACCCCAAAAAGGCAGAGGGGAGAGCAGAAGCCAAATTAACAGCAAAATTTATGGCTTTTAGATAAGATAATATAATTGAGAGAAAGATATATATATGCTCCAGAAATAGTCAGACAGATCAAAACACTTAAGTTGCAAAATAGATTTATTACTAAGGACTTCTAAAAAAAACTACTGCAACGGGGAGGGCAACAGAGATAGGGAAAAATTTACAAAGGGAAGAAATGAAAATGGACATTTTAAGTCACCTGTTATTCTTTATGAGAGCTGGTCTCTTCCAGGTCATCCCTCCCCACCCCTCCATGCCTTCCCAGCACGCAAAGTGGGCAGGGATGAAAGTTTTAACATAGATCAGACTATTCATTATGGTTATCATCCAGCACCATAGGAGAGAATCCTTACAGCTCCAAGCTGTGGAAGTTCTTTTCCCAAGAAATAGCCAGTGTATAACTGCTGATGGCATGGGATTCTTTTCCTTTACCTCGTGGGAGAAAGGAAAACAGTCCCCTAAGACCGGCTGCTTCATGCTGAGGGCAAGGCCACTTTCTCAAATCTCCTGACAAAATGTACCTTCTTCTAAGTGTCAACTCCTTCCCCCCCCAGAACACAATTTCTTCTAAGCATCACTTGCTTCAGACATTGCGGGGGCATCTCTTCCCCCTTCGTGGCTTCTGATCAGTCCAGTTCTCAAAGGCCAGGTTTTTTATCTCAGGTGCAGGGCCTCTTTTCTATACAAGGTCTCCCATTGATGAAATAGTCCTTTTGAGAACAGCTGGTTTTCTCCACGTTCGAGCACCACAGCAACAGCGCCTGTCTTCTCCTTACTGTGATCTTGGGTCTCCATTTTTTTTTCTTACATCTCCTCACCCTCCTCCTCTGTCTTCCCCTGGCGGAACGGGACGATACTAACAACCTAAAACTAAACGGCGGCCGCACTCTATCTTGTTTTGAATTCTTCTGAAGTACAAGACCATACATCATCACAGAGGTGTAACTAGCATGTGCAATTGGCCCAGGCCTGACCAGCAGCCTGTCCATCAACCTCAGAGCCATAATGGATTGGTTCTGAAACACAGGGGGCAGGGCTCCCTTTTGCTGGAGAAGGAGAAAATTTCTAGAACTTTGTCAAAGGAGCCATCTTTGTGGTTTCTTGGTCCCATCCCCTCACCAGCAAAAAACCGGACCGAGCAAAACCAGGACAATTTCTCAGTTTCATATTGGATTCTCTCATTACTGTTTCCTTTTCACTGACTCATCTGGAAAATGTGGCAATCCTGTGTAGTTCACATCAACTAATCCCTGGGGCTAGGGAATGTGGTACAAAACAATGCACATCTCAGACCCCTTGATCCTTTTATATATCCGTCTTTATCATGCATCATTATGGCACGCAAGAAACCTAACTGCAGAGTAGTCATGCGTACAGAGTACATGCCACCAGTCACTCAAAAGTGGGCCTGTGGGTATTTAAGGCTGAGTGGGAGRGTGTTTTATTTATCACATGGATATGACAACTCTGTTCATGTAGTAGGTGAATGCAGTAACTGCTRTTCCACCACTAACATTTGTTTAATGTAGTCAAAGAGAATTTTTTTTTTTTTACATAATTTGTTTTCAAATATTCTACCCTGTATCAGGATGGATTTTAAAAGCCATGGTGACTTTTTTGACTGTTGTCTTTGAAGAGGTCTAACAGCACAGTTAACATAGTTGAATTATTTCACCATGCAAGAAATTTCACTCAATTTTCTGCTTTCCACATTAATTCAATTTATTTTCATCTGGTACCAGCTTGTGGTCCAGCAAACCAATCTCATTCCATATTGATTTGTGGTGAGGCAAAAGGACAAAAGAAAGCAAAAAGAATAGGGAAAAGGTAGCCAAAAAAAGAGGAGCCCTTGACCTCCTTCCTTTCTGTGGCAGCCTGGCTTGGCTGAAAAATAAGTGTTGTGACATATATGAAAGTAATTCCTCTAATACAAGCAGTAGAAATTTATTTCTAGCCCCCCTCAGTGTGGTATTTGTTTACAAGATTTGGATAGTTAACACATTGTGACAGGAGCCACTATTCAGCAGAAAGTATTTCCTAGTAGAAAAGCCCACATGCCCAATACCTGGTGAAAACCAAACCAAAATATAATGTTTGTTTGCCCACCCTCTCTTACATGCCTCATTCCTGCTCTGCTCCAAGCCCAAAGATTCAGACCATGCCTATGTTCAGAATGGTTTGAGCCTGTGCTGTGCCTATTTACACACTGTTAGTACAACACTCACTCTGCCAAGGATGAGTGATTTTCAACAGGGCTGTGACTGAAATGCTCCTCAAAATACAGATTCTGGTTATATGAGCTACTGAAGTGCTCAGATGCCACAGCTACTGAGGGCAGCTGTGTTATAACATGTCAGAAACACATTTAACACACTCGAGAGCATGCAACAAGCACCATTTGGATTGATGTAAGTATAACAACTCACTATTTTATAAGAACTGAAATGGCCAGGTAACCTTCTAATAATTGCAAGCAACTTGTGTGCAGAGGTTCTAATGTGGAGAGAAATTAAAACAATACTCTTGTGGATGGTTCCACTCAGCAGAAAATMATTTTGAAGAAAGATGTTAGTAGCAGTCAGATCTTTACTTTTCATCTTYTGATGCATGTGCTTACATCTGCCTTACCTTGAAATGCTGTCCATCAAAACAGTTTTCCAGACAGGATTTCCTAAGGTGTTGATTTATAAATCAGACAAAAATTTGCACAAGATCACTCTGACTCAGCTTTGAAYCTGACCTAAAAGTTTTTCTTATCATATGGAAATAAATTATGGTGAAGCAGTAAAACAACAGAAACAGAGAAATGTTTATGCTTTTCTTGGCAGTGGGATGCTGCTGAATGTCACAAAAAAACTGACAGATCASAAACTGGTGACTAAAACAAAATAGGAAACCAGTAACTTAGATTGTCTAAATTTATTAAATATGCTCTGCCTTGATCATAAAAAACAAGGTTGTTTTGGCCATTTTTTCCCAAGGAGAAACATGGCCACTCTCATAAACCCTGTAATCCTGAAAGCTTGAGAGGTACTAAGACCTACTGAATAAAGGTGCTTTAGCATGTCATAATSTAATTTTAAGAGTGAGAATTAAAACTTAATATTCCCTTTCATTCTGAATCATCACCAGGAAATTTGAGTTGTCTTATTTYTATACTTTTACACACACTCTTGTTTATTTTTACTCTCCATAGATGGAAAGACAAGAAAGGTGAAGGATGTGTGTGAGGACATAAGCCTAGAATTGGAAATGCTTTGCATTATCTGGTAATCTCATATGCATTATACGCAAACACTATAGCAATCCATCAATGCTGAAAGATCTGCAAACATTTAAAAGATGACAGCTTTAATTCCAGTACAAAGTATATTTCCAAATGCAGTTCATGTCCAGAAGATATCAAAGAAATAGGTGTTGAGGTTTGTCTTCAGTTTGTTTTTTTTGAAATTACATTACATTATTCATAGACCAGCACAAAGTTTATTTGGGGAGCAGAGGTTGAGGTTTTTTGTAATTCAGGGACTGAATAAAACCTCTGAGAATGGTCAAGAAAAACAACAAATAATTTGAAGTGATTCAAAGTCTGGAGAATATTTTTCCCCTTCTACATCCCCTCCCTCTGCACAGGTTTGGTAGAGCTGCTGGCAGAGAATGTTAATGGTTTATTGCTATGGATAGAGATACAGTAGTTTTCAAGCCCTGGAACACTAACATGCTAAGTTTATCAGTCTGCCTATATGTGAAGTAAGTGTCTTGAAAAACATGGACCTGTTGGAGAAAAAGGAAAAAAAGGAATGGTTATTCTGTAGTTTTCTACCCTCATTATCAAGCAAAGCCCAAACACCTCTGTCACTGAACAGGACAAACCCCGTAGCAAATATGTGATGTTCTTGCTCATGAAACTGGAATACCAGAGTACAAAGAGTGCCTTTTAGATAAACTAGCCAGTTTATCTGTAGAAAGAAAATAAATTTATTACATTCACATTACACCTTCTGGAATTCTCAGAGCACCATCTGTTTTTAAGCAAACAATTGCAACTCATAAAGGAGTATACCTGCAGTGATTTACAGGGAACAGTTCAGACCTTTATCCCCAAGTATGATGATAGAAAATTACAGACTTTCTTGAATCAATGCTTCCTAGAGAGTCAGGATCAATGCAGAGGTCCCTTTCATTCTTTAGTATTGTATCTATTCCTAAATTGGATTAGATTAAATAAGATTAGATTGATAGATAATACAACACATATCTTTTATCTCAATTTGACCAAACGTTTGCAATGCTCTTAAAGCAATGTTTTTTCATTTGGATCTTCATGTACACAGCTGGAGATTCAACTGATTTTCTATTTCTTCTTTGACCTGCTACTACCTCTGATGAAATTTATTTGGATGTGTGAAAATGGAAGACTCTGACATGGAATTAATTCAGAACAAAATTAGGGAGCAAAGTGGGAAATAACATGTAATGTGTCTCCCATAACCCTTTCTCCTCTTGGTAAAAGAAAGTTCTTTACTGAYAACTGCATTCATCCCTAAAAAATCAGGATTGTATCAAAATTTCCTCAGGTGCTTGGGCGTTTCTAGTATAACTTTGATACTGCTGGCATAATGACAAGCTTCAGTGTAAAAACAGTCCTCCCCTTTTCATTCCCAGTAACATAAATCCAGAAATGTTGTGTTTTGACTGAGTCTCCTCCTATTTAATTGCTTAAAACAGTAATCTACCTCTTTTTTCTCATCAGCAACAGGTGCTTCAGATCCCAGAGATTTTTGTATTATACATGATGGAAGAGATATCCCAACCAAATACAGATGGCTTGGTTTTACTCTGCAGTGATAGTCAGCAGTCATATCATCCTTGTTACTATTTTTTAACAGATTATCATTCTGAAAGACAGAATATCTGAATTTAAAATGTTGTTCTAAAGCTATAATGAAACCAATTCTTTGCACTTGTATCTCAGTTCTAGTAAATAAGGAATAACACTCTCATCCAGAATCCTGAGAGAATGGTTAGGTACAAATATTTGTAATATTTCAAAATTTACACACTTTTTTATCAGTTATAAATCTGAAAATGTTCAGATTTCAGGCAGAGGAAATTATGTGATGAGGTGGGTTAAATAGTAGCTTCATTTATGGCGTAGTTAAGCTGAGCTTTCAGGATTTATGGATGTTGTTGGAAAGGTCTGAATAGTTTTCATAGAAATTATATAATATTGGTGTGCTTTTAAAGTTCAGACYACTATCAATTCTTCACTTCTCTCTTTAAATGTAATATTCTGGCCTTTSATTCTTATGACAGCTGCCACCAAAATCGAAATCAATTATTTAGGGCCAAACACTTGTTGGTGTGGCCATGGTCAGAAATATGGTGTTAGATACACTGATTTAGTTCCTATTTCTGCAATTCTCTGTGGACATCTAAATTAAAGAGCCATGCAAAAAATGGATAAACTGTAATAGGGAGCTTGGAGCTGGATCCAGAACTGTGGCAGCAGTGATGTTTAATTAGGACTTACTCTGAACACTTAATTCTTCTGTGCCCTCTAACAAACAGAAGTTACCCACCAACAAATGTTTGGTCAGTCCCCTGAGATCAGCAGGCTTTGGAATACTGCAGCCATTGCTTTCTCTTCTGCAGCAGGATTTCCTCCACAAGTTGSTGGGGGAGGTTGTAAAGTGCTGCTGTTTCTCTACATTATCTCAATAACAACCTACAAAAGAGGACAAACCATTAACTGGTCAAATGGAACTTAGASCCTTTCAAGCTATTATGATAAATAAATAATTTTAAATCCTAGACACTAAAGCCTGCCCATAAATTTGGCAATATGATTTAAAACACTTCTGCAGCATAGGAAGGATAGTTTTATGGCAGTTTTAGGTGATAATTACAAAGCTATAGTCAAGGTAAAAACTACTACAAKAACAAATGTCTTAAGGGTGTAACAGACTTTTGATTCTGGTCTAATCCAAAGGAGGKTGAAGGTGTGAAACTAAAATGCAATTGGAGAAGTCTGGGAATGAAAACAGGAAASCMATCACCAATYTTTGTAGAACCTGTTAAGCAATWATTAGCAGGAGTTCAAATAACATASTCTCCCAAATGATTTGYTCACACATGGCCACAGAGATTTAAAACTGATACCCACAATTGCTCCAATCATCCTCAAAGTGTATTTTTCAATAGTGTTTCAGTAGTGGCATATTTCTAATATCAGTTGACAAGTAGATTCATGTGAGACAGAAKGGGAAAGAGCTCTTCCCTTGCTGAAGAGTTCAACAGTTTTATATGTAACTGTTTAAAGCTGAAAGGTAAAGGGTAGCTGAGGTTATTTAAGAAACCTGCCGTCTGTTTCCCCACAGGGTAACATTCAAACATGACAACTAGAGCATCAGCTTCTAGCTCAAATCTTTTGGGGAGTGGCATTTGCCCGAAACTTGAAGGAATAGAGAATAATGACAAAAAAAATCCCCTAAATTTATACGCATTATGGCAACTAAAAATTGAAAGACTCATAACTTGAAAAATGCAATGTTCTTGTGCACACACCYATTGCAGTTAAGATACTTGGAGCAGTTTAGCAGATACATATAAACATTTAGATTCTATTTGATCTGTTTCTGCTCATCAATGTTAAAAWACCTAATTAAAAACCCCAAACAAAYCAYAGACAYACATTCATTTCTGTGTTGGGTTTCATACAGCTGGGAGCCCCTCTAGCTGCATTTCTTAGTTTCATATAGGATTATGAACAAGCTCAGAGTGCTGAAAAATAGGATCTTAAACGTGTTGCTCACAGTCACTGATTTGAGAAATAAAACGTGTTCAGGTTTCAAAGCAAGCCAGGACTCAAAATATTTAGAAAATACACATTATTTCATCCAGCTTTCACCATTATGTGTGGCACAATGGGTATCATTCTAAAAGGATGCCTTAACTGGTGTAAATCAGCAAAATTTCTCCAATTTCAATATATATGTATTCTTTGAGGAAAAAATGGGGAACATCAGTTAGACACAAGTACAGCTCAAAGCTGGAGAAGACCCAGGTTAAGGCAATTACACCTCCTGATATATTCAGTTTCTCCCCTCACCAAAGTATGTATATATTTTGCACAGAGCTGAAACTTTGTATTTACCTGGTGTCTTTTAATTAAAGAGAAACTTATTTAATTATATTGACTGCTTTGGTCATGGGGGATTTTTTTTGTGGCAACATATATTGTCTCCAATATTTGCAAACCATGCCAAGATTTTCAGAGCAAGCATAGAGTTATGCTGATCCCAGTTTAGGAGACCTTTTCATAAAGGGAAGAAGCAGCAGCAGTAAACAGTTTTGGAAAACTACATTTGCAGGAAACATTTTATAGGATTCTAAAATAAAACTTGATTTAGGGCATTTGTTAAAGTGCTAAACAAATTAGAAGAACTTAATAGAATATTTCAAGCACTTTAAAAGGAAGAAAACAGATCTTTCCCCTTGTAGAGTTATCTTGAAAAGCCTTTTAAATAAATACCACTATGACATTTGATATAATTAGGTTCAAAACCTATAATGAAATGGTATCCATTTAAGGGTTTCTATTTAACAAACTATCAGGACTTTGTATTAGGGGAAGAAGAGAATTCTGATGAACAATTAAACAAATGTCATCTCTTTACTYGATTCACTTTTATTTGTTTATTGAAGAAAACATTAATGGAAATGCAGATAMATTAGGACATTATGATAACTAGTACATTAATAATGCAAATAGCTTAAGAAGGTTAATTACTTCTCAAATGAGTAGTTACTGTGTAATGTTCTTCCTTTGCAAAATACACCAACTCATTCAAAGATAAAAGCTTTTTTTTTTTCCGTCTGCAGCTACTATTGAAATATACATAAGCATTTTGACCTGTTGGGTTTAAAAACAAYTATCAGTTAACAATCATAGGCTGAGGTCCAGCATTCAAGATCAGGAATACATTATCAGTGAAAAATCTTTGGCCWTTATGCAGCATCAAAACCAGACAATTATTTCTGTGACTGCTAAAACATGCCTTTCCCCAAAAGGCCAAAATATAAGCACCATATTTGAATTTCAGATGATCATTGCTGCTCTTGAAGACAATTAAAGCACAATAAGTGCTCCCTTGGTTTGCATGAATGCAATATCTCTGTTGTTTTGATGTTGTTTCAGATTCAACATATGAAGTCAACTGTCTCTGTTAGATTCAGATAAATAACTGAGTTGACTTTTCTCATTAAATGGAAGTATAATTGTTTGATGACTGGGATTTCAACATGTCTACTCTTTCATTAATGACTCACAATTAGAAAAAAGTTTCAGCTTATCATGCCACAGAGCAGAGCAAAAGTCAAGTTCTGTTGCAGTGAGATCAGCATTTGATGGAATAATTCATAAAATGAAGTGATATGCTTGTTTCCAAAGGAAGCTCACTTTAAGAATTATTATTTACTCTCAGGTTTGTAAACATTGTTTATGGCTTCAACCTCTAACAAATTTTCTAAGACTTCCTAAGCCACAGGTGGAAAGAAGCTATCCAGTGCTTCAAACAAGAGGGAAGCTAACTTCTGTAGAATGTCATGGTAGGAACTGAGGTCACACTGCTTCTTGCACTTTCTAATCAAATGTGGGATGGAGAAACCTCCCACCCAAGCTGAGTGTTGTCCTTTTGCAGAGCGTAGCATTTTTTGCAATTTGTGTTCTTTCTGTAGTCCTTACTGTATATTCCTAGTTGTTTTCTCCATAGAAAGTTTAATTTTCCTTATTTTGATCCACTTATCAGTTAAGTTTGCAAGCAGTGCCACTGCAGTAACATATTTAAGTATTTTCCTAACACAGTCTCACGCTCCAGTAAACAGGTAAGAGGTGATCTCTTGATGAGCACTGAGCTCCTCAACCTCCACAAGACCTTTCACCACTCAGGGCTGATGACAGAAGAAAATGAACAAACTCTCCTCTCAGAGGTGCAACTCTACACTACAAAAGGTGAAATCGAGCTCTGAAACACTTCCAAGCAATTATAAACTGCATTAGCTCAAGTTTGGGGTTAGGAACTTTGTTAAAATGTATGTAATTATTGACATCTACGGAGAGTTGGGAATGTTCTACCTGCTGGTTCGGCACCTTGGAAAATAGGGGTTTGATTCCCTTCAACACTTGAGAAAAACATGTGAATATCAATATTCAGCACTAACAYAACAACAAAATTAGCCCTGAGCATTGCTGTACTTAATAGCAGCTGACCTTCACAGATCAGTTCAAATTACACATTCTTACACATTTTTCTATGGTGAGTTTTTCCACACTTTTTAATTGTGGTTTCTGAGATGTCATACATTCTGCTAACAATATGCATTTTGAGSATGTTCCTAATATTGACGTACCTAAATTTGACTTTCTATGGCTCCAATGACTTTAAAAGACCAATATTTTCCGCTACAGTGTTAAATATCTATAAATATCCCTTTCATTTTTCATACCAGGTCTTACTGTCACATCTTCATTCCTTTATTCAGAGAATTTCAGTCCCTGAATTTGAACATTGCATTGAAGAAGACAGTTTTGCAATTTGATAATGAATTATTATGGCATAACAGAATCCATTAGTTCTCCCTAAGTCTCCCTAAGTCTGAGCTGTTGGCTACTCGCTTTTTGCTGTCAAATATCAGAAAGTTCTTCTGTATGGGAAAAAATACTAAGTTTGAAATACTAAGCTTGCAAAATGAAGTTTCCTGTTTAGTTTCTCTAGCTTCTAAGTGCTTAAAACCATGCTGGGTAGATCAGATAACAATTACTCACCTAAGAGAAAGATTTTTGTTCATTCTTTTTGTAGAGAAAAAAATGCTGTAGAAGCATTCTTTCTGAAGTAAAAAAAAATGTTTTTATTTCCTATATCAAAGTTTTCCCAACATTGGGTCATTTTGTTTCCATTTTAGGATTAAGTTGTACACTAACACCATTATAATCGCCAGATATACTTGAACAGTAGGATTTAGTGATACTGATGTGAAATGTGAACACAGCCCCCTCTTTCTGTGACCACATRTCTTTTTAGGACTTTCTAATCACTRTTRAAGAGTTCCAAAGCTGTCTTGGTAGGTTTCAGATTTGTAGCTTTTCAACAGAAAAAAACCACAATGTAGTAACAGTGGTAACTGTTTTTGGGTACAGCTAAAAGACATTTTTAATAGGTGTATATGCTACTCACTATTTTTTGTGGTAGTTTTAAATATTAAATGAAAGAAAAAYGGTCATTATTAACATGACATGCTGGAAAGAAAATGAGTTCATAAATATTTTTGCCATTACTTAGCCCTACCATTCTATTTCCATTCCCTGTGGAAGCAGTATTAACACTGAGCATAATTTTTAAGCCACAKAACATATGCAGCAGAGATAAGGAGTACCAGGAGCTGCTGCACAGCTCCACCATACATCACMCTGATGTATCCCAACCATTTATAACCTGCTCTTTACCAGTTACTGTAAGCAAGGGCAGYTGGTTTGGCCTTACTGGAACTGGGCAATTTCACTCATGTTATAGATTAACCTGCCTCACAATCCCACAATAAATGTGCTGTAATTTCTTTATACATTATTTATTTTGTTTCTACTTGCTGGATTTTAAAATTTGGTATCGAATTTCTAAAGTTTTCCCTTAAACTTATGTACACATGTCTACCAAGAAATAACACTTGAACAGTCTGTGGTAGGTGAAAAAGTAAAAGCTTTTGGACTTTTGCTTTCTCATACCAGGAAAAATGAAAAGAGGCAAACAGCATACCTTGAAAAGTCACACTTTTCCATTAACTATGCATTTTAAATAAAGAAACCTAGATTTTTTTTTTTTTTTTTTGGTAGAAGTTTATTTCTTGAATAGGTGGTTTATTCAAATCTGCATTAGGTCACAGGAAACTCAGGAACTAYTGATTGGATCAGCTATTGCTTTCATCATTTACTGTTCAAAATGAGCTCTTCATTGCCTGAGGTTGGTCACCGAGGTCATCTGATGCCTTTTATAAACCTATCAGTAGAACAACCACAGTTTCAGAGCTTTTGGGTATTTCTGGGATGAAAACCCATTTGAAATCTACACAAAGCTGCCTAATTTCTTTTCCCAATTCTAAGCATTTGGATCCTGGTTTTTAAACACTATTATATTTAATTAAAATTCTCCTCTGATTCCAGTGAGACTCTATTGAGTCAAAACTGGTTACCATTTAAAAGCACGAARGCTCAAAGGAAGCAAAAGGAGGGACTCACAAGTATTTTCAAAGTGATTTTGAAAACCAAAGTCTCAATTAGGCAGTTGTGTGCATCCATTCCCAATCCCCAGCTCACCAAGTAATTTCAGTTTATCAGCCACAGCATACAGAAATCTAYGCCTGTGCCTTAATCAGCACAATCCACTCCTCATTCCATTCACACTTCCCAATAAGAGGTGTACTCATCCTCTTAACATTTACGTTTGGCAGGAGTGGAATGTGGCTTTGGGGGAGTAGAAATTACAGAGGAGCTTGAAGGTTTGTATTTTAAAAAGAGCTYGTGCTTATGGTTTTGTACCCATCGAGCCTGCTTTTTAACTGAGCCTGCCAGCAGCACCACCGGAACCAAGGGCCAGTTAGCAAATCTATTGTAAAGGATGCTTTGAGAGTCTACATGTAAGAATTCACCCCGAGATGAAATTTGGCATCAAAGGCCCTGGCATAAAGCTCTCTTAAAATGACACTAGTGCAAAAGAAACTAATTTCAGATCTAATTCAATATTTCAATGGAGAACTGCAGAAAGTGTTCAAATCGGCTGAAAATCTGGCTTTTATAATATTGTCTCCAGGAAGGTGTCTGATAGAAAAGTTTCACTGCCAAGCAAGAACAGAATTAKCCTCCATTTAGAAGGAAGTAAATAGATAATTTCTCTCTGACCTCCAAAGAGGAAGGACTATTCTATCCACACRGCGGTGAAATGTAATAAAAAGAACGATACCCTTGGGATCTGTTCTACCAACAAAAAGCTACTGAGCACACTAACAGCATAGATAATCAAGGTAGTTGCATGAAAAATGAGAAATTTAAAGGATTGCTGGGAATGGGACTCTGGCCAGTAAGAAAAAAGGCTTACAGACTAGCTAGGGGCAGTGAGTATAATTTAATATATTTCTGGCAGAAAACAAATAAGAAAATACTCATCTACAATTACAGAAGATGTCATCTCTTTTGAACTAGAGTTTGCAGAATCTATTTGTAAATACTGCTGTGTTTTCCCCTCGTCCCCACCCTCATACCAGCACAAAGCCTTTACTCTACCCTGGCATTAATGACACATGCACCAAAAAGTTCAGGAAAGATTAATACTTAAAGCTTTCAAATAGGGTAATATTTCACATTTCCACTACACTGCACTTTATTTGCAATTTCATTCAGAACAATATGGATAAAATAAGTATCCGGAATTTTGAGATTGATGAGGCTTTTTTGTAGCGCCGTGCAAGAGCACTGTGGTTTTGCTCCAGGAACATCCTGGTGGCTGTAGTTTCCAGGGTGTCCCTGCCCTTGGAAAGCTGATCCTTATTGGGATGTTGCCTGGTGCAGTTCATTTGTCTGCCTCAGTGCCATGGGGGTAACCCAGGCCCTACTTCTTCCACACACATGGACAACGTGTATTCCAAAGGAGAGAATCCACCTTTGTGACAGTCCATTAGGTCTGGCTTTTCTCTCGGGATTGTTAAAAAGAAAACTGAGCCATATGAAACATGGGGAATGCTCACCTGAGCCAGTCTTTTCTGTCCCACCATGAGGATTTGGGCACTGCCTGGTCACCTGCTCACCAGACCCAGCACTAGGTGCTCCTGTGCACACCAGAGAATTCTCTACAGGATTTTGGTGCTCGTGGCAGGGTTTGTTCCTACCTCAAACCATTCTCTCAAACCAGAGTGTTCTTGTAGGAAAAAAAGAACTTCTGGCTTAGGTGATCCCAGCTGCTGATTTCAGTGGGGCCGGCCTGAGCAGGGTGAATTGTGCTCACAACATTTATACAGCCGGAAAAGATTGCACTGATTTCTCTTTAAAGAGCTTATGTAGGACSCACAAAAACATTATACTGCTTGAGCCAAGTACATTAGGGCTTTCATATCCTGTTTGTTAACACAAGGCTGTGTGGTTCTTAGTCCATGCTAATTCATCCTGTAGCAGGTGTTCACTGTGTGAGCTAATGCTTTAGCAGGCTATTATTCAGCATCAAAGTTTTTTGATGATTGTAACCAAAAGATAAAGCATGTAAACTCCAGTGTAAATCTCTGATATATTAAATTAATATCTCAGATTAAGAATGCCATCAAACATTGGTGTTGTATCAAAATCCTTAACATATGTAAGCCRGTTGCTATGGAGATGGCAAAGCTTCCAGAATGGTTTCATAGTAACGACAACAACTTTAGAACCTAAGTGCTTCCAAGTAGTCTATAAAGCTGCAGAAAGAGYGGGGGAATGGCAATTGCTGTTCCTGATCCCTGATATTCTGAGCAGGTGTTTCAAGAAGAAAACAAGTATTAGCAGTTTCTGTGCAAATACCTATGGTATAAATACAGAGGCCCAAGGTTTTGCAGTAAACAGTATAATCCATATTGCTTTGAATTGAATTTAAGGTGTTCAAGAACTATAATGTCTGGGGTTTTGCAATTTTCTCTGCTCTACATAAGCACTTTTCTTTATTAAGAGTAAAAAGAACCATCAACAAAATGCTTACCTGCAGTCTGAGTCAAAAACTACTTAGTAGCTCCTGAAGCTTAAGATATCACATTTGACACTGGCAGCAGGTGTAAAATCCTATGTAAGCTCTTTTCCAGTTTGACCAAATATTAACTTGGTCCTTTTAGAGGAAGAAATTAATGTGTTCTGTAAGGCTGTTGTCTTCTGTGGATCTGACTGGAAGTGTTGATTGCAATCAGTGATAATCTGAGAGAAATTTTGAGAGAATAACATGGCATTTTTCTGTACTCTGATTGGCTGGAGCTTTTTTCATGTCCATTCATCCATATTCTGTATCTTTGCAAAGCAAGTGGCATACAAGCAACTTTATTGCAAATTACACCCAAATCCACTGAATTTGCTAGACCTGTACAACAGGAACTCTGACATGGGTGGGGAATTAATCCCCCCTGTACCTTTCTAATTTTATAAAAAAGGAAAAAAAAAGGAAAAATAAACTGAAAATGAAAAAAGGAGGAACAGAAAACAAATTCTGTCAATCTAAGACCAATAGTGACAGTTTTGACTGCAACAGCATCCACAATATGCAACAAGCAAAAGGTTGAATTGTTCATGAACATTTCCATAGACAGAGATCCACAGCAATTAGTCTGTATCTATGAGTGCATTATTATTCTATGTAAATATTAACTAAAAAAAAAAAAATAGGTGAGCCAGTTCCTGCTTTCCTCTAGTAAAAGACTGACACGATAATTAGTTCCATTAATATGAGCTATTCAGTGACACTTGAGGAAGTGCAGAATGCAGAAACCTCATGCTCTCAGCATAACTTTGGCTGAAAGGAAGTTTAAATTTAATGGGTTTTGAAAAGCACTAGCCTAACAGTACCAGAGGTTTAAATTCAATGCTGTTTTTTGGGGGGTGTAAAGAACCTATTAATCTGCATCTATTCTGGAATTAAAAATAAGTGATAACTTTTGTAGAGTCTATCTAGGTTTCCACAACTTCTGTGACAGCAAAGCAATCCAGAGCTTCATGGAAGAATTATTTCACCCATCTTTTGTGAAAGCAGTTAATAATGAGATTTGAGATATKACTCTTTTGGGAGAACACAATTACAGGAARTAAACTCAGAAACGGAACACTAAAACATCTCATTTCACCGGAGAAAGCCACATCAGAAGGGAACATTTCCAACACAAGTTCATGCCATTGTTAATGGAAATAACCTGTGCATTTYAGCAGTCACATATGCATAGTCAATGGGGATTTTTCCAGTTACATGTGTGGTTTTTTTGACCCTGTGTCTGTCAGATAGATCAAAGAGCGGAATGAAAATCTAGTACACAGGAACACCATTATATTATGTCACACTCCCTGGAGGGTTGCAGGTTTGTAGTGAAATGAATAAATTACAAGGAAGCAGTTTGATACCCTGAAAGTTCTACCCGTCCTTTAGGACAAGTGTGTCAGAATAAATTCCATTTCATTATACTGAGCACAAGCTAAAAAAGAATAATTTAAAAAAAAATAAAATTCAAGCATTTTCTTTTTTTCTGAGGCTCCATGTGTGTAATAGCAAATTGACCTCATTTACTGCTGCATTTCTTCATTACATTATAACTCCACAGAAATGACACTGAAATGGATTTCAACCAGCAGAAAACTAGAGCAACAGTGTTTAACTAGGTCCACATCTCAATATTTAAAAATGGTCCGTGGACAAAATTAGCTAAGTGATGATTATTATATTAATGTAAACTTGAGCAATATCTGAGGGGCTTTGCTCCTGCATATATAGCCTTCTACAGAAACAAAAGCACTCAGCAGTTCCCCATAACCAGTAGTTTGAAATTTTAAAGCAATTAGCACAGCAGGAGAATGCACACAATAACTAAGTGGTTTCCACATGTCAAAGTTCCCATAAAGTAGGCAACACCTATAATTTCCTCTTATTTTTTACAGTAGTATTTCAAATCAAATGCCAAGAAAATATATGGTAGGACTTGTTTTAATTTAACCCAAGGTTCACAATGGAGTAACTTCATTGACTTCACTGAATTTCTTGACAATTAACATCTGTGTTTAGGAAAAAAATGGTTGCTTTCCCAAATGTGGGCTTTGTTCAGAGTTTTAGGTCAGGAATATGAGAAGTTACCCCATATCTCCTTTTGAAACAGTGCTACAGCTGCTGGYAACTTGACAAAGGGGCAAAGACAGATACAAGACATGCTGTAATATAGATTCTTCATAGTATTACAAAATACTAAAATGCCACCAGCCTAGTGTGCTATCCTAGACAAGAAAATTATGCCGTGTCATCTTCAGCACCATTTCTGGGCAACATCCCTGTGTAATGTCAAAGACCAGCCAATGAYAGCTTTTTAGCAAACATTATAAATAAAATCAGCTCACAACACACTGATGTGTGTAGGAACCTGCCATTCACACCACCCAYAGGCAAGTAAGGGAAGGATCTTCCAGGCACCTTATATTTAGATTTAACCAGTTCCCACTGAAATCAGAAATGAGATAACAACTGACTTTGATAGGAGCCACTTAAAGCYATCAGATTGTTCTGCTGTCTTTGTGCCCTATCCAATAAAAAAGAGGATTTCAGTAGAAGTTAGTCTTTGCCATTGGGGTAGAAAAAAAGGTTGTACAACCACTGCTTACAGGAACTGGACTGTTTCCACTGAGGAAGAAGGGAACTGAAAGGATCAAGGAAACATTTTGAATACTGCAGCTCTATGGTTTCAGCTTGCCCAGCTTGATTGCAGAGCCATCTTCTGGTTTCAAATAACAATTTCATACTTGCTGACAGCAAGTGCATGTGTGTGTGCATACTTTAGTTATGCATTTGGAAGTGTTTCAATTCACTGCTTTTAGCCACGTTAGAAAAATGACATAGGAAAGAAACACTGCAGGTTGTGCTTTGTTCTGAATCCAAATAGCCCAGTGACACATTTGGATATCAAACAAACTCTAGCTGGGGCTCTTAGGACCATTTGTGATTGTCTGAGAAACTGAAACTGCAAACACGAACCCTGAGAAGTGGTGAAACCACAATGATAAGAATCAATAGAAACAGGATAGAAAAAATGCAGGATAGATCCTGAGAAGATCTTTTCACAGTACTTTCCCCCACTGGTTTGACTACTAATGATGCTACTTTCTGAAACACAGAACCACCTCATTAATTCCATTTTCTTGATTTTTGTCCATTCTCTGGTTTGGGTTGATTGCTGTACATTTTAGCTAATACAGCATGATGTTTTGAACTGATTATAGTGTAGAGATGTCTGCCAAATGATTAGAGTGCAGACAGAAAACTAATCATGCAGCATCTCAAGCAGAGCATGAGTGTAACAATGTCACTCTAGTTTGCAATAAGTTTTTCTCATAGTTGTGTGATTAGAAATGGCTGATCTGATCCCAATACAGTCCCCACCTCATGTATTTCACACAGACCAAGGATTACAAAGGCACGGAGTGAGCAGGTTCCCGGTGGCATCATTAAGAGAAATGGGAGGGAAACACTAATGCAAAAAAATTGCAAAAAATCTCTTTGTTTTTAATTTTGAAGTGTTTGAAGCTGCAGGAGCAAGAGGTTGATCCCCATCCCAGAGCATCAGAGATCCAGTGGCTGTGGCTCAGAGGAAGAAATGAGCCCCTCATACTGACAGCTTAATCTGTGCTTTCCACATTCCAGATAACTGCTCTAATCACAGACCACCTCATTTATCTTGGAGCYGTTCCAGGCTCTACAAGCAATTTCATCCCCATTAGAGCAATGATGTGAACCTTCATCTGCCACCTACATGTCAGGGAACTTTCCTAAGCACCAAGGGCTCCCAAATTCTTTCTCTTTTATTAAGAATGCAGCCTTATTTATAGAAACTTAAACAATCCAAGAGAAGTGAGTGCAAGGACAAGATGAACTCTTCAGCCTCTAGACAGCAGATTAGAGCTTTCCATACATATATGCCAAGCAATATACAAAGCACTTGGCATGGAAGCCTCTTTCTCCCAAACAGAAATAGAAATTTCAATAGTGGTTAAAGGCATTCATTCTTAGAATTAGCATTTTGTCAAGTTCTTTTATTGTTGGTAAGCTGGCAAGAAAACATTTACTCCTGCAATGTGGGACTCAATGTAGATGAAGTCAGAGTCAGGCACAAGACAGCACAAATGTACTCAGGAAGGCAGCCCCCATATTTTTAACTCAGAATATCTCAGGTTCAGTGGYTGATCCTCAGGCAGCTCATAACATAGCCAAATGCTGCTTCCTTAGCAACTCTGGAGCCATCAGGGAATTAAAGTTATTAAAAACCATATTTTATGAAAGACTTAAATCTTAAATTCAATAGTACCTAAGCCAGGTACTATTGAAATCAATGGTGGGAAGTTGCTCCAATTTTGCAAGGCTAAATTCTAACAGCCATAAAACATACATTGCTTACATTTTCAGAGTTCCTGTTCTTTACCTTATATTCACACATGTCTGTAAGGATGCCAATGTTATTAAAAAACCTTTAAATTTTTTTTGGTATCTGATARAGAACAGATCACTTTTCATAATTATTGTTTTTAAGTTTTTATATTGTTTTGATGTTTAGCTGCTGCTGAGACAGCTTTACAAGCCTTCTGCTTTTATGTTCACAGGAGCACAGTTGAACTATTTAGTTCACATTACATTGATTGCTGCGAACAGAGGACTTTGGAAGCATCACTTTAAATCTGTTTGATATTTWAAAAAAAAAAAGTCCTGTGTATGCTATCTTCATCATAGAGCCTTTGAAATTATTTCCCGAGAATAATTAAAAGRAGTTAAATTATTTATAACTGTAAAAACAAAACAAAAGAAGTTCTGTTAGGTCTTTTAGATCAGTATCTAACAGAAATGTTTTGTTCTCTGAATGYGTCCTTCACACTGCTTGCTCTTAGAGAGCAAAATGAATATTATTTATGAATAAAAATGTTTTGTTTAATGCTCCCTAATTCTTTACCTGTATTTCTGCTCAGGAGAGAAGTCTGCAAGCTGTACCAAAACTTAGAATAAAAAAGCATTTCTTAAAGACAGATGTATGTGAGTATGCAGGGTTTATAACAGCCTGGTTTTGGTTAGAGAACAAGTTTTTTCCAAGTACAAGTAGCACAAAAGACATCAGGAGGTCAATTAAAATGAGTGGGGAAATGTTGGAGTGCTATATAAAAGATTTTATGTGAAACCCACTGGATAATACAACACTGAAAAAAGTGATTCAGGATAGCCTTTTCAGTCCATGCTTTTCACTAACTGTAAAGGAACTAGTACTTGTTCCTGATCTTCTTTAGGTTAGTTTTCCTAAAATGTTAAGTGGAAAATAATACAAAGAGGAGAAAAAAAAAACCAAAAAAACCCAAGAAAATAAAGGAAAAAGAAATTCACAAATACTACTATCAGACAGGTGCAAAAAAAATTCTACACCTGCTAGTGTAAATGGAAAGGAAGAAAATAAGATCAGGAGCACCTTCATAGTTACAAAATTGATTGCTTTGTTTAACTCCTCTATAAAAAAGCAATACTTCCACACATTTCTAATCAGTAAATAGTGTCTTCACTTACAAGCAGAGTATTTACTGCAAAATAAAATAATCAATATTCATAATACTAATTTTATTTTATGCTAGTTTGATTATTAATTTCACTTGCTTTTTCTCAGAGGTTGTTCCTCTCTCACTTTTACTTGAAGAATTGGAGAAGTGGAATCAGAGTGGATGAATCTATGAGAATCTATGAGATAGATGAATGAATTAGACAGAATAATTTGTCAAGACACAGAAATATCACTTCTTCCAGGGAATGATAAACAAATTATTGTAAATTATAGTGGCCTAAGAGAATATACTTCATGACTTTTCCTCTTATGTGATTTGTGCTGTGATGTGATTCAAAAAGAAAATAAATTATCAGTCTCTTGAAAGAAAAAACAACTCTGATTGGGGGCATGTTTTTGATTACTAGGTGCCTTATTCATTTAAGCAATTGTCCTCTAAAATGTTTTTACAGGAAGGAAAGCTTGAGGAAATGGAGTTATAGTAGAACAGCCTGATAGGAGGAGGGGTAAGGAGAGCACTGCAATATCCCTTGTCATGGGAATAAGGAGCCATGGAGAGGATCTGCATTTGGAGCTGTTTGATGTGGATTTAAAAGCATAAATTGCAACTGGCAGTGTGTTGTGTGAAGGTTTATTTTTATATGATGTTCTGGGACCAGAAATGGGATATTTCCTCCATGGATATGTCCACAAACTAACCAGTCTCAGGGTTCTTGGCACTGATTTCTAAATGTCATACATGTCTTAGGTTTTCTTCTACCCTTTCAGAGGACATTTAACTATAAAAGCAAAACATTTTCCCCCCAACCCAACACCTCACAGTACCTGTACAGAATCATAACTTTCCAATAATATGTAAAATCAAAACCCATGGCCAGTTACAGTAAAGATGGGGAGAATTCAAAAATGTTGCAGAAGAGAAAAAGAGAAGCAAAGGATTTACTAATTTGCACAGAGGTGGAAAATCCTGAAATACACTAATATTAAACTTATGCGAACTTTATTTCCTCTTATGTTCAGCCTGCTAATATATGACTCTTGTGTACCCAGAGCAGCAAGGAGCAAAGAAGCTGTTCTTTTTTTTTTAAAAAAAGGGATTATAAAACACTGTAACACTGAAAGTGAGGGGTTAAAACCTCATGTCCAGCCAAACAATTTCCCAGAAAGATGGAAATTAAATACCTTGGATAACTGTCTTGTGCAGGATTCTTGGGCAGCAAATCAATGTTAATTCAAGACAAAATAAAAAGCTCCTAAAATTATCCTCACTTGGGAAAACCTTCCTAAAAAATCATTGTAAGTTTGCATATATATTTCAATATTATATTTCATTTGACTTTAAGCCCACATTTCAGCTGAAGCATATGTTTAAATGCTTTGTGTCAATAAAGATAGACTTAAATATATGCTTAAGTGCTTTCTTGAAATAGGATTTATGCTGCAAATTATGCCTTAGATTATTACATTGAAACAAGTTTCTAATTATAATGTATTACCAGTTCTGTTGTCTATTTTCCTGCTCCATTTAATCAGTCTGGAAGGAAAGCTATTGTGGTAATTTCATCTTTTGTTGTAGATGGATGGGAATTAGAAGAGAGGCTGTAAGCAACTGTACAGTGGGGAAATCAGGATTCAGATCCAGGGGCATTTAATCGATGTCTTTCGGGGATTTTTTTTCACTTTTTCTAATGTGTGGTTCCAGTAATCACATAATCATCAGGTCATACTGGTCACTTTAGGATGCCATCATCCTTGTTCCSTTGTTTTTGGAACAACACTGCAACCCTTGTATAACGGTGTTTTCCTCTTTTCCTGCTTCTTTAATGACATTTCTGCTGAGAGATCTTTACCATAATACCATGGAGCCTTCCTTGTACTTTGGTTTTAACCAGCCAAGTCATTTACAATGAGCTGTTACTGCAAAGAAACAAAAGGAAATTACACTGCACAGATGAGAACCTTGAAATTAAGGACCAGGAATAAACAAAGCCTTCAAATGAAAACCTTGGCCATTTCTCCTCAATGCACAATGAATTAAGGGCGCCGGGTAAATTCCATCAATCTAATTAGGAAGCATTAAGTGATCTTCCTCATTAATCAGCTCTTTGAAATTAGTATTGAATTTCGTATAAAAGCTGTCTTTTTCTTGAAATTTTTCACACCTGCCTTCACAGCGAGCAAGATGAATCATCTGCTCACATGCCTGTATATCCAAACATATGCACAAACCTACTTTTCTCACAGCTGAGGAAGTGAAAACAAAGAGGTAAAAGGAGATGAATCCTGAGGCCAGCCACGTCACAGAAACCATGGCACGACACAAAGCACATGTCCTTTTCCAAACATGGCCATTGGATTCAAAATCTGGAATGACCTCCAAAAGTCAGGTTGGAACAACTCCTTCCTGCAGCTCACTGAGTCAGAGGACGGGAGGGGGTGAGGTGTGATTATCTGAAAGATTCATCTGTGTCTGCATTTGATCTAAGATGATTCCTCATGCCTCACCTCAGAATGCATTAAGCAGAGGTTAGGCACAAACAAATGTTTTTATAATTTCAGAAAAAATGTAAATTCTCTACTAATTTATGAATAAAGTTTATCAGTAGTTCTCCTCTGCTGTTGTCATGTTTTTAGAGCTTCCTTTAATTACCTATGTTCRTGGAATCTTTTTTACAAATTGTACATTCCTATTTAAGCCAGATCTTTTAGGCAAATGAATTCTGTCACAGATCATTGCAATTCATGCGTTTATGCACATGGATAAATACCCCAGTAAATCAGATATCAGGATCTGTAAATGTCTTTTTTTTTATCTTTCCCTGAGTTTCCATATACTGGCTATAAAAAGCTACTTTATCTGAGCCAGATTTGAAACAGATCTAGAAATCACTGGATAGAACTAATCAAATATTCTGACTAAATGGGAATATGCAGTTTCACCAACTTCTTGTATCAGATGATTGTTATTTAACTCTGAATCTTAAGATATTCTTGTCAGAAAAATATTCAAATATTTTATTTAACTTTCTTAATTTGACTCATTGCTTTATGTATTTTCTTTCAGGTATCCATMAATGACATTTCAATAAGAAAATGATAAAACCTAATTTAACACTACAGTTTAATAAACATGATATATCATATTATGTGATTTTAACCATAAGTTATTTTTTCTCAGTACTGCATAGGAATACTCAATATTCACCTTTTTCTTTTCTACACAGGCCTGTGTAGCTTTGCACCAAACTTCAGTCTAATTACACTTAGGCAAGTCCYTGGATTTGGACTGGCAGAGAAATTTTGTCATTTCAGCATTGGTTTTCCATCTAGATTGCAATGAGAGTTTAAAGGATTGATGTTTGAAAGAAATTAAAAATCAGAAKAATTATTTTGTAGAGATGTCAATACAATTTTTAGCACTGCAAGTTCTAGTATGGAACAGCCATTTTCTAGAGGGTTTTACAAAATTTGCCTTCCTAGTCTGAGGAGAAAGAAAGGGACTAACACCAACTCCCAATACACTTGATAATGTGTTTGTCACAGTTTAGATTTGTAGCATCTATGAAATGGTCTAACCGCCCAAATTCAATTAACTTGCTCAGTAGAATGGATTGGGACAATATCATCATGGAAGGGGCCTCCAGCCCAAGAGTCACCACGCAATGCATTATACACAGGAAAAGGTTTGCATTGGTTGTCCTTGTGCAGCTGGAAGGAGCAGACCATCACAGCTGCAAAATGACTGAAATTCACAAATGCTGAACGAAAAGAATCAACCAGGGCATCAGAGGGTCAAACACTGATTTGTCTCTGAGATGAAAACAAAGCCCATCAGAAGAAAATCAAATGGCAGTTGGTGTTTGGAACAGGCAGGGGCTGTGCAGCACATCCCAGGGGCAGGATGTGTGTCTGAGAGCTGCCTGCTGCTGAATATTTTCGTGATCAACTGACCCATGTGCAATATCTGCAGCACTGACACAGTAGAACACTGGCCCCAGGGGAGCAGAATGGAGCTGGCCCTGAATGCCAGGTGGGAACACAAGGACACCTCTGTGTCTGGGGAGAGGCTGCTGGGATCATCAGAGAACACTGGAATGCCAGACACCCAGGTGAAGACCTCAGACARATATCCCTGTTTCACCTAAGACTGGCAAGGCAAGGAGTGCTTTTAGATTTATAAGCACAACCATTCAATTATCCTGAACCAAGTCCTAGAGCATTTAGAGCCMCAAGAGCAATGGCAATGAAAGTTTCCTCGTCTCCCTTGTCCCATGGCTCACATAGGCTCTCATTAACGCAGTCACATATTTTCATTTTCAAGCTGAAATGCTGGAAAAATAGATTTGTGTATARATGTACAGAAAACGCAGCATTAACGTACCACTGGGATCCAAAAATACAAGWCTTGAACTGCAGGGGAGTGGCTTCTCTGTCCCTGGGATTTTAGGCTAATGAGAGAAGCTTCAATGCACTTTACTGTAAGCTGATACCTGACCCAGGAGATTTGAATTAATCTGATTCAAGGCGGGTCAGATTTAGGGCATTGAGCTCTATGTAATCTCTTGGATAGCAAAATGAACATGAAAATGTGGAAACACAATCAATAACTTACAGAAATATATGTTTTGCCTTTAATAAAACAAGTACACACAATAGCTTTAATTTGCATTTCACATGAGCCAAATTCATTTGTGCCAACTGCATGGAGAATTGCTTTCATTTAAGTCTTGTTACTCAGAAAGCACATTCATTTTTTTTTCCCCAAAAGAAGTTTTTCACCCCTAACAAGCCAGTAATTTTAGAAAAAAAAACCTGCAGCTTGTCAGTTTGACAYTGTTTAATTTGCAACAAACTGTAAACAGAGAATAGAAAATGGAAAATTTAATAGAGACAGGCAGAGRCAAACCATATTTTTTGTCACTAGAAAAATCTGTGTGGCAAAAAATGAATCACATATATTTACATTTGTCCCTGTGACATAATGTTAAATTTAATTACTTATGTGTGAAGCAGCCCATTRGAAGGTATGCACCTAAAATAAATAAATGTTAGTTTAGTTAATTGCAGCCTAAATTCTAGTCAGTGACTGAGTGTTCAGTACCCATTCATGGATGTTTCCAATTTACATACTTCAGGAAGCATATAATGCTCCCATTTGCTTAAATGTCAAATGACAGAATGATCCTGATAAATACCATTTTAAACCAAGAAATAATCAGAAACCCCCCAAATGTAGCTCAACAGTTTTTTTTTAATCAAAAAGCCTAAGTCAACATGTAGGAGGAAAGCTTCATCTGGTTTAAATTTCCACTGAGGAGCTYGCCTTAAATTTTACTTATAGGTGTTAGTGCTTCCTCTTCACTGCAGTATTTATTATAGCACCTAGTCCTTACAGTTACTCTGTATCAAATGATTTGTTAACCAAAGACAGCCATGAGGGAAGCCGTGTACTTATATTCCCTCAGGCAAAAAGTTTGCTAGATGAGGAGCACTCCTATTTATCCTAAAGTCTTTTAATATTTCCATGTGTTTTTAACATTAGCTTTCTCTGCTTGAGCTTGCTTTGACAAGCATATAATATGGGTGAGAATGATGTGAATACAATACTTGAGGCCACTGAAAAGCTTAGGAAAATATCCTTACTACCAAAATTATTTCAGTAATAAGCCACTGATCATGAATACAAATAAACTGTAACAGATCCCCCAGGCAATTGCATGCAGCCRTGTACATATAAATACTTAGCTATTCGTATCCAAAATGTTAAGAATAAAGATCCCAAGTTACAATTGGTCATAAGATAAAAACATGAAATGGATCYTTGGTCTTTCCAATGCTCAGCCTTAGGAAGAACTTGAGTGGCATCTCATGATGATAATGAGGCCTCAGAGGGATTTAAAGATGTGAGGTAGACAAATCCAACAATAAGATGTTCAAACAAGACATGCTGACACCTCTGCTGGGACCTCATTCACAATCTTATCACACTACTGGGGCATACCACAAATATGCATCCAAGGTCTATGTTGTGTATATTCCTTGGTAATCTAGAATATGGGCTTTGCTTTTCCTTTTGCTCTTTCTTTCCCTCCATTTACCATCACTTAGTGAGTTTTGTGACATCAAGTTGCTWACATGCAATTTCAGTTCCATAGGCTAGATGAAAACTGTACTGTCATTCATATTTCTCCTTCCCACTCAATCTAAATTTTACCTGGCCACATTTGCACTGTTGAAAATAATCMGTTTGTGTCAAACAGAAATGTAGTTAATTTGGAAAGCATAACAGAGTCATTRTTATCTCAATTCTTCAAGTAAATGAACAAGTTTAACCATCCCTAATCAGGCAGTGACTCAACACCTGGTTAAGTYAGGTTTAAATAAGTACTATGATAACTGTTTTCTAACTGGGGCCATTAAGAATCAATAAAACCAAAGGTAATATGCAAGAGAAGATTACTAAAGGAAAGCAAGATGGGGGCAGAAAGAACTTGATAATAACAAGTGGAAAACTGAAGGAAAATGTTTCTTGAATGGAAACAAAGGAGCAAAGATAAAGGAAAATTACTTCAGCAATGTACAAAAAGAATCAAGCTTTTAAAACGGACAAATTGCAGAGCAGAATCAAAATCAAACCATACTTTTGTAATTACTGTCAGTTTTTATTTAATCCAACCAATTATCTAAAATGTGATTCAAGTACACTTGACTTCAGTGAATTACCTTCTATAACACTTTTATGTGTATCATTCTCAAAAGTCAAGTGTGCACTGATTGCACTTCAGACAATCAGTTACATTTCTAGAACATGGAGAGAGGAAAAAAACCTCACACATTTAAACCACACATTTAMCATGAAGTTACCTGGAGTTTGGGTGTGTTTGCCCTGCTCACAGATGCATGCTCCAGGTTACAGCTCAGGGCAGCTGCATGTGGCACAGGCCAGCCTGGGCTGCTGAGCTGCTGCTCCCAAGGGCAGTTCCTCTGCTGATGAAAGTCAGTGTGAAGAGAGCTGGAAGCAAGGGCTGGCCCCAGTTTTCCCTTTTTTAAGCCACACTGCACCACTGGTCTGTCTCTGAACCTGACCTCTGGTTCTGGCCATGATCCTGAGCCAGGGTTGCCACCCCACTGGTTCTTTGCTAGAGAGACCACAGGTCCCAGCTGCCAAAGAGTCACGCTTGGTTCCTGACTCCCCATCCCTTGCTGAGCAGTCAGCCTTGCTACACCATCAGCAAGGGTGAGTTTTGTSAGGTTTAGCAGCAGATCTGTATACACACATCTTCTGGAGCCCAGGATCTGCAGAAAAGCACTGTGCATAATTCTGATGGTCTGCAAAGTTTCCAGGGTGATGTTARTCCATAGGTCCTGACTGCCATTAACCCTGGGCTCATCTTCTCACCTTGCAGACACAAACAATCATCCTGGTTACCTCAACAAGGTCAACAGCCAGATCACACTCATAACTTACTCTCCCTTTTTGGCCAGGTCACTCATTGCAAGTTGAATACTATTTCTGAAAAATTGTTGTTTTGATGCCACTCTTAAAATGTCACAAGATTAAGGCATGAACTCATCATCAGGGAGCTTCAACCAGCCTGGTTTTTCGAGTGCTCAGGCTAAGGCAGAAACCTCTTTTCCTTTGCTGAGAGGGGAACTGGAAACATAACCATCAGACTTCTGAGCTGGGTCAGAAGTCAGGCTGGTCAGGCTTTTCCAATCTACAGCATGTTATAGGGTGCAAACAATGTAGAAAAGTTGCATGTTATATGATGTGGGTAACAACTGACATAACAGCAAAGTCCTTGAGAACAGAAATCTGAGGATTAAGCCAGGAGATAATGTAGCACTGGAACATCTCTGTTATGTTATGCAAGATTTCCTCCATCTTCAGAATTTGAGTAAGGAGACCCTGGAAGAATTGCCCRTTTGCCTAAAGCCCATCATTGTTGGGAAGCTATTAATGTAAATAGGGTTGTGCCTTCRTTCCAGCTGGTTTTGCCTCTGAAGGCACCACAGGTGGCAATTCTTTGTGCCCTTTGATGAGAGAACAGAGAGTGGCAGGTGTCCTGTGGCTCCCACTTGGAGGAAGAGCACAGAAGCAGCAATCAACCTGCGTCTGTTTGCACAAAGCGTTTGACGAGTGGCTGCCAGCAGATGTGTTTTGATCAGAGACAATGAAGGAGTACTTCCTAAGGCATTTTTCTTTGGGGATCTGTGAAGGAAATTGTCAAACATGAATGGATTTCCTACAAAGCTGCTTTGGCTTTTCTCCTCCCCCATAACTGGTGTTCCTACAGGGAAGCCCAGGGGTGGAAACCGAGCATGCATGTAATCAGTTCTGTAGATAATCGATAGACGGAYGCTATCAGGAAATTAAACTAATATTTCTAGCAAGGCAAATGACAACGTGAATTCAGCATTTGGGTTTGAAAGATTGATGTAAACTTCAATAAGATAACAGCCAGGATTTTTCATAGTGACTTCACACCCTTCAAGTTTTGAGGGCCACTTTCCAGACATATTAAGGCATTTGTTTTTCAAAAAAAGGAAAATAGAAATCAAACTCCTACATGTTTCCCCCACAAACACATTATTGTATATTAACCTGAAAATAACATCCCAGGGCTGCTGGGACTTTCCCCATAAGTTTCACAYGGATAACATACGGATGCTCAGATGTTTAGCCTTATAAGGCGATATCACATTTTTCTTTCAAGTGACTTTATTTTCTATTCYATTTCTGGGGGGAAACATTCCATAATTTTTACTATTTTAGTTTAATTTAGATCAGAAGCATCTTTCTGGCACCTAATTCCAATTTCAAAATGTCAATGATKTTTTCAGACAGATGAGGGGTTTTTCATGCTATGATCACCCTTTCTTGGGTGAAATTGTTAACAATATCATCTCTAACAATTAGGAAATTTATTTTTATGTCTCTCTKACAAGAAAATCGAACTTTGGGTTCTAAGATGGATGTCAAGTTCAAGTGTTTATGTAGAGGAATTAATTCACTCAAATCTAATAACTTTCTCTACATCACTTTTTGAATGCTGCATGCAAAATCTTGATTTTGCTGTTACTCACATTTTCTGAATTCTCATAGTTCTGTTCCTGTGCTTGAGATACATATGAAATCACATCTTACTACAGTCATTTTTCAGCCAAAAATTCCTGTAGCCTAAATACTTGACCAGGAAGGAGGAATTTTTTTTCCCCCCCCAGAAGATAATTTCTTCATTAATAATCTGTATTGGGGAATTTAGAATTATTCTTTGATTCTAGTATTCACCAAAYGATTTCTGTTGGAGCAAAAATGACAGCTTTGAAAAACTTGTAATAAAAACCTGCTTCAGTGTGAATCTTTCTCTCCCTGAAAACAATCTAACATGGGTCAAACTTGGAGTCACAAGGAGACTAATAGAGTGTGTTGTTCTGGCTTATTTGAATATTTTTCATAGAATGCATATGCTTAAACTCCATTAATTCAGCGTTGCTTGTGACAGACCACGGTGACAAGAAGTGGAATGCAGACTTTGGATTTTTAAACAAGATTTTGGTCCAACCTAGAACAGTCCTAGCACACTGGAGAAAGGATAAAATAGTTCACACTTGATCTTGCAAGCCTGCAGAAATAGAAAAAAATCATCCTGGATCAGAGGATGCTCAAGAGTGCCTGAAGCACACTAGGAGGCACAAATCCAATAACACAATAGTGTATAAATACAGAATGCTTGAAGCTGTGGGAGGAGGACWGGGAGATTTGCCTTGCTACCAGATACTGAAATGTGCTGCGGGTTCGAGTAGCCCAATTTACAGCCCTCTTGGGAAGTATGACAGGATCACAGAGAAATTAGCAGGGCTCAGACCTGCTGGACAGGACATGAGGTCCTGTCTGAAAACCACATGCAAGTTTTTGCTGATTTTTGTAAGTTTACTCTGGAAAAGTAGRCAAGAGTTCAGTGATAATAGGTAGGAGTTTAATTCTAGCATACCCTTTCCTATTCTCTCTGCTCTAACAGAGRTTGGTTCCTTTTTCTCCTGCAGAGTAAGGAGCCTTTTATTTCCTCCCTCACAGCACTTATTTTACTGATAATACAGAAGCTGTACAAAAGCAATCAGGTGATATGGCACACTGAAAACAGGAGTAAAAGAAACAGGTATTTTTCAGTATTTTTCGAAGGGAGGTAGAGTAGCAACTCGGGATACATTTCATTTTCGCATGAATTCCTTCCACTCAGAGCTGAAACAGAGGAAACAAGCTGCCATTAGAGAGGTCCCAGCTGTGTCAAGGTTGAATAACAACTAGAAGTCATGACTGGCCATGCCTCCACAGATGTGTCTCTGGGGTTTGTAGGACAGCAATGAGATCAGAAAATTATAAAAAGGGCCCACCAGAAAGTGCTGCAGCCAGCAAATGCCTCAGGCTTTTGTTGGGGACAAAGAAGCTCCAGTGAGCCAAAGCCAGTGTGACTTTGTTGCAGCATTTTTTTTTGCAAATTTTCTCATGGGCAGTCACCTGTGTGGTGCAGCAGTGGGAGGTTTTGTTTTGTTTTGTTTTTTTTTTACTTAAGCTTTTATTTGTTTTAAAACAGCAATAGCAAAAAGTTTTACTGATAATGCCAATGGAAACAAAATTAAACTCCCCAAAAGAAAAAGTTAAACAAGAACAGTGTTACCAGGTAATGTTCAAGCCAATGCACAAACCTTCTCTAATAGTGGAAAAGTGAAAGGTTTGTTGTGAAAAGCCTTTCTACCCTGTAGAAAATGTCAATACCACATGCTGGGGTTGCAGCTCTCCAAGAAACAAATATTGATTTCCCTCTTTCCTGATGTACAAATGGCAGACAATGGCTTTCCAAACTCTGAATCTTACAATTGTTTTAAGGCTGACAGATTCTATTAGTATTGAATTTTTATTGTTTCATTGTTCTCCTGTTTTCTTCTGCGACTCCCCACCCCTCTTTGAAACCTTTGTGGAAGGCATTTTTAATTTTATTTTTTTCATGTGTTAGACAAGCAAAGGAGTAGTTGAAATTAATGTAGTATTCCCTGTACTGCAGTTCACTGTCAGGTCTGATTCATCTAATTTTAGTACTATCATCAGGATCATTGTAGCATTTTCTTGGGAACACAAGGTASAGGTGATGATATAAACATTCTTATTTTAAAAAAAATCATACATTCCAGAAAATCATGCTATAAAATATATGCTTGCTGTATAATAGCGAACTGTGGACATTCCATTTCAATTCAATTCCTACAAACAGGAAYCCTGCATTAGAATCTGTAATTTCACAATTTTACAACAAACATGAATAGCAAAATTGAAACAGAATGCCAGAGGAATATATAGGCACATATAATTGTAACAATCCAAATGCTAAGCAAATTTGAAGCAAAATGAAAAGGATTAGACCAGAATAATATTTTTTTTCTTTAATTTAATTTTATGGAATAACCACTATTCTTCAATACTATGTGTATGTCATGTAAAGCTTAAAAAGCAGTTATTCATTTTCCTGAAGGTCACCCAGACACAGTAAGTTCATTTCATTTTCTTGACAAGAGATCCAGGCTTGTTATGCACTCTATGAAACATGACAGCGAGGGACTGTCCCTCCAATCCATTTCAAGCAAATACGATTTTCCCTCTGAAGGGGGAGAGAGGAGGTGGCTCAGTCTGATCCGTGCTCATCCAGGGACAGAAGCTGGAGTGAATGCACTGCAGAAGCACCCACATGAGTGAGAAATAAGTCAGAGTGTGCCAGTGCCTGGATCTGGCCGTGCCAGGCTCACAAGGCTGCTGGTACCTCTGTTGGCAAGTCTGCTCCAGGCTTGTCCCCAAGGGCTGTGCYAACACCCCCAGCCTGAAATCCCCTTCTCCCTCAAACCCAAAGTGTGACCCTGTGCTTCACTGTGATGTCAGCAGCTTATAATAGATACTAAGAATAAAATATTTTCATTTGAATGCCAGTTACTTATTCTACTTTCATGCAACATCTTTGTTAATCTTACTTCTTTTCTTATGACACTGTCATCCCTRTCAAATTATCCATGATCCTTTTCATTTATCTGGACACAACCTTATATTCTGATGGATTTGGAAACATATGTAATTGGTGAATCTTCYTGTCACAAAATTTTAATTACTGTCTACCTATCTTATGGCACACAATAGAATTAGATCCTTGGAAGCAGGGATGCAGCTCCCACTTGGGAATTACACATATGCAGACTGACAGAGTAAGACAGGCACAATGCAGAGGCTTTAAGCAACTTTTCTRGCACTTGTGTTAGTAATGGATGAAGATGACGCAGGCAGGTCCTTTCAGAACAGAAAATCTCCAGAAGCATCATGTTGAGATACGGGCAGAAGCAGCAATTAAATGGGGTGTCAAGCATGTGTGCTAAGGATAAACAAACAGGCAAAACTAATTAGTTAAAATTTGCCTGGGAATTGGTSAATAATAAGAGCTGTGAATTATGAGACAGCTGTTTTGCATTGCCAAATTTTCTCCTGTCTTTTAGGCAAGGAAAATTTATGAAGACACTGACTATACTTTGTAATTTACCCATTGTGATGTTTGAGAATGGAATTACTAAAGGAATGTGAGAAGCTGTTTTACTGATGGTCAAGGGCAGTCTTGTGTGCACAAACATATTAATATAGACCATCTTTTTATAATGTTATAATTATCAATATAGTAATAAATATCAATAAATATAGTAATGGATTTGAGATGTCAAGTGGCAGAAAATGTGTTCAATATTGTCCCTGAAAAGGTAATTCTTGTAATCTCTCCAGAGTCAATGAGCCTCTCATTGTTTATTACTTAATCTGCTGGACCTGCCTGGTTCCATGCTGATGATACTGCAACACACTGGATATCTTGCCTGAAACACAGACAATTRAATTTCTTAGCTGCTGGACACTTAAAATTCACTACTAATATTTTGTAATAAAGGAAATTAGGAACATTTGAAATTATCAAATCAAACACAAAGGGATTTAATATTTAAGTGAAATTCAATTTTGGTGTTCATCTTAAGGACACTCCAGATGTAAACTGGTTAAGTTCATTAATAAACTAATGAAAAAAAAATACATGGGACTAAGAAAAAGTTTATATAAAAAGCCATGACCTTAACTTAAATCCTGTGACATTGTATGCTTAAAAAAAAAAATTATGTGTTCTCAGTGAAATATTATTCTAAGTCTTAATTTTAAATGGCAAAAACATGTTTTCTGGGAACAAGATCAGTGTCTATGGCTTTACTTTTTGGTAAAATTCCTTAAATTTTGCTGTCAGACTCTAGTTGCTCTTTTTTTTTAAGGCAGCATTTTTTTATACTCCTTTTTTCCCCCTTATTTTGAAAACCCTAGAACTTTAATGTCATTTTCATGTAAGCTCCTTGAAAAAAAATCATCAGAACTTTGTGATCAGTTTGAATGAATTGTTCTAATATGATGCAATAAGCAGAAGGAAGTTGTGTTAAGAAATTGTGAAAACTTGCATGAATAATTGCAATAATTTTTTCTCAGCAAAGTCTGGGAGAACTGCCAAGAAAAATCCTTCTTTCTGACAAAAGTTCCTAAGCACTACATTTACAAAAAATGTAAATATGTAAATATTACTGCCAGGAATAAATCTTAAAAAGAACATATTTATATTTAAAGAAAAGGTTATTATTGAAACTGATTTTTCTCCCCCAGCACTGTGATCACCAGCGAATGCTGAGTTTACTGTAACATTTTATAAAGACATGTGTGTGCTTACTCAGAACCAGACAGAGATTTTATAAATGCAGTGCAGGATGAGGAATGACCAACTAAAAGTATTTCTGTTACTAACCTGGCCAAAATCCAATGTATGACATTTTCACAAAAAGGAAAAGTACAAAGAAAAGTCTGCTAAAATTAAGAGCAATAAACAACCCATCAGAGAAAAACAACAATTTCTAGCAAAATAACAACTCTTTTTAATAAGATTGTCTCCTAAACCCTTGTCATCTAAATGATCGTGGAATAAAAATTTTGCTAAATGCAAACAAGGGGTGAAACTGGATAGAGAGAAGTTTGATACACAGGTTGCATCCAGATCTAATCTTTTATCCCATGTTTAAATTCAGATTTTCAGTTAGTAGTCTGAGTCCTTGACACGCAGCCATAATTTGCCTTGAAGAGGATGATATCATACAGAAYAGATTTGTAGAAATCAGTGGATGTATAACAATTTGCACCAGCTAAGGATCTGCTCCTTTATCTTTCAAAAGCACCAACTGCAGAAACCTAATTTCCTCCTCTTGATTGTAGCCAGAAACATCTGACTGATGAAGCTGGAGTTTCCCAGGAGTATTCKTGCCTCAGAAGGGAACTGGGATTACAATTGAGATGTGGATAATATCTCCGGTATCACTTGGCAATTTCAGACAACTTACAGTGCATTACCACACTTTGCTGCAATTTGGTGCTTGGATGTCATAAATTACGTTGACACACCATTAACATAGGTAAGTAGAGTAAATAATTGATCTCTCCAGAGAAACATCAGAACCCGCTGTAATAACAGATCTGCAGCAATCGCTGTTAGAAACATACAGACCTCAACTGTTTTTTCATACCTAAGCTAAGCCCAAATCATTTCCCTTTTAGTGTCTTATTTTTGGGCTGTTATTCTTGTACCAGTGATAACAGGATAGGCCTTTAATATGTAAACTGAGGAAAATAACATACCAAAATTAGATTATTAGATATATCCATATTATCAGATATCCTATTAGAGATACAGATGGAATTACACGCAGGTTTTTTCACTGGAAGGTAAAAAACTAGTTTATTAGTCTGTACTAATAACAAATTTTCTTAGTGAAAGGGCAGAAATGAACCATTAAGACAGACTTCATGCAGTCTAGCAGGGAAATCACATAACTGTGTAGAGATGGAAGACTATTCCTCAACGTTGGCCCAGGTGTGAAGCAGTGTCCCGTGACCACAGTGATGTGGCCCCAAGAGCCAYAATAATTACTGTGGCTGTTTGGTCCCCAGTTAAAACATCACATGGATCAATTTTGGTATGGATTTGTATGTTTGGTTTTTTTTAAAAAAGACAAGGGCAAAGTAAGATCAGATAGAATAAAAGCAACCCTGGCTTCTGTATACAAAGTGGATGTTGGAAGCTCAGAGGAACCAGTGTCAGAAGAGGGAATGTGGAGAAAACAGTAACTCCAAAACAAACTTGAGAGCCATTTTTAAGCATGTCTGACCCTGAAATCATTGAGATTATCCAAGAACAGCAGAGGGGGAGAAAAGAAAAGAAAGGAGAGCAGGAGAAAATCAAAATAAAGTGAGAAGACGTGAGAAGATTAGTGAGAAAGCAAGAAGAAAGTAGGAAGCAATTCACTTGAAACATRCAGATAAAAGAGGAGCACTGGAATTCGAGGCACAGATGGATTCCTAATTTGGAAATTCTGACAGGTTYTATAAACTTATGATAGGATGTTAGTCTCCATCAGATGAGTGATGCCAATTGGACATGCAATATAACTGAAGTTATACAAAGGTTAGAGGTAATGATATTAAAAGAAAGACTGGCCACTAGAAGCTCAAAGTACAGTTTGCATTTGTGTTTTTCATTCCTTGTTAAAAAAATGCTGGTGACATGCATGCTTAAAGAACAGAAATTCTTTTCAAAACTGGGTTATTAAACCTTCTCTTAGACTCAGCACAAGTGATGAAAGGTAGCCATGTGTTCAGATAGCTGAGGTATGAATCATTTTAGGGCTACTAAGTTGTCCCAGATATTCATAAGCCATCTGTTAAGTGAAAGAACATTAGGTGTACACAGTGCTAATAATACTTACATTTAATTATTACACTCAGCATGACACATCAYTGGAAATAGCAAAAAAGTACTTTTAGATATCCACAAAATCCTCACACAATTTTAAATATAGTAGGGGAGGGTATGTTTGAGTGGGCAGTGATAAGTAAGACGATCTTTGCACAGAAAGGGAGCTGCTTTGAGAACATGGCTGTTTTATTTTCTCACAAATACCAAACACTAATTTTATCTTCAATGCTGGTCACAAGATTTTCAGAAATTAAGGAGAAAAATCAGAATGCACCAAATTCTAATATTTTGACAGACTCAGTAGTTTAATCCCAAATTAATACATTGTGGCTTTCTCTCATAGATGATATTCCATTATAAATTCTAGTGGACAAATTCTAGATCAGAAATCCTCAGCCTGGAGTCTGACAACAATGCTAAGCAAATAACATCCTGGTGGCCACACTCTCTCCCCCTGCCTTGACCACAGAAGAAATAATGGGTTTTTTATCCTTCATTTTCTGAAATGCTTCAAAAATGTTTGAGAACTGTTTAGTTTATGAAGCAAAATGGTAGTGACCTGATCCTACTGGAAATCAGAGAAATAAATTATAATAGGTTTAAATATTGCAATCACCATTGGAATGTGTCRCTGTGTTTTAGTTATGTCTTTGACTCTCTCAGACAGAATCTAGGCTGTGACTTACTAAACTGACCATTGAGCTCAGATTTACCCAATGCTAGCTATCATCACCTCTCTCTATTTTATTTCTTCTGCTACATTACAATACATTTTTGTCTTATATTTCTGGGACACTTCAAAAGCCTTTAGGGAAGCCAAARGTGTATTTACAACAAAAAGAGCTCTTGAGTTCTATCAGTCCAGTAGTTATTATATTATACTTGTATGGTCAGGAGTAGAGTATAAAATCTTAGCAACCTAACATTTTTCCTTTCTATGACAAAATAAACTGGTTCACTCTCAAAATTATTAGGGAAACTCAGAATTTYGAAAGATTAAGTGAACTTCTCACCCTAGACTTAGCTAAACAGGCASTTTTAATTATTTTCTCCCACCCCCCTCTCTTTTCAAAAGTACGAATAGAAGGCTCAGTAATAAACATTAGAAAATTGAAACTTTCAGCCATAAATCACTATTTATATCTTGCTGAGGTCAGGGCTAAGGCACTCATTTCTGAAAAATGTTTTCAGTCCTTGTAACCTCCTGAAGCCAGTGGATCATGCCAGTGAAGATTTGCAGCTTCACAAATTCTGTTCTCAGTTCTTTATTCATCCACTCTATCCCCAAAGCCACTTCCCAGAGGAGTCCCACTGCTGAATAGTCTTAGTTCTGACAGAGAGAGAACTACCCTCACAGGAAACACTCCTTCATTAGGGATGAAGTCATTCTTTAGCTTTTTGTTATGATATGGRAATAATATGGCTGGGAAGAAAGCAAGGCAGTGGTGAGGGAAGGCTACATGTGGTTATAGCCACTATTCGGTGCTTGGAGAGAATCCTGCCCTTGCTGTTTTATGTTTTTCAGGGGACGACAAAACAATTTTTCAGTACCTCTACCCTTTTCACCTTAACCAGGAACTGCAATTTCACAAGATCAAAATCTATATAGGCAGGAACAAAGGACTGCCCTTATTTTGTGTATTTTGGGGATRTTCAAACAGGTAAAGTGCAGTAAAAACAAAACACAGTTTGACTTTCATCCTAACACAGAAAGGACTTAGGTTTAATTTGGTTCAGGTGTAAAAGTTCATTTTTGTTTACTTTAGTCCCATTCATAACTGTTGTACATGATAGCAAGGTATTATTCTTAAAAAATCCCGTAACAGGGCTACAAATATTCTGTGTTATTTTTTAATACCAGTTTCACTTTAATGCAACATTCATTATATTAAATTTAGAATTTATGCTTTTAATTTAATAATTTGTTTCTTTTAGAGAGGAAAAGGTTTGGAATTATTTTGAAAATTAAAATGACTGTGAACACAAGAAAAAATAAGAAAAATAACAGTTAAATGCTGTGTTGAGAGAAAAATGGAGAGGAAAACCATACACAAGAGGGAAATTTGCATTTCTGTAAAATGTACTCCTTTAACACAACATTTCCACTGATTTTAACAGGAATATTTGTCTGAAAGGAATATCGTTGGATACTAACTGACAAACAAATAGTGTTGGGAATACAACTTGCTTGTTTTGGYTCCCTGACGTTAAAGATGTGCATCACAAACATGGTTAAAATGCACACACATTTGCAAAGTGTTTGGAACAGATCAKTGTCTCCTAGTTTGATGTTCTCCCTGTTCCCTAGATGGTGTAATTGTCTCCTCCTGCAATTTTTTTCCCTACTCCATGAGACTTGAAGTGTCCTTTCTAGTGGCACCGTTGCCCGGGAAGAATGGAGAATAATTCTTCAGAGCTTTGCACTATGACTAAGCAGCTGGCTTATGGCTTGAAAACGAAATTTGAATCTTGAGTCTGGAAAGAGTAATTTGGTTCCCTTTCTACCTAGAAGCACAAAGGTATTGCTTAAAGCCACCTCACACCTCTCTGCTTTGGACTCGAGGCATGAAAAGTCTGGCATCTAGAAGGTTTTCAGACGCCCTTAAATTTTGCTTTTCATTAAATGCTAGATAATTGCTGGAGAAATACGTTATACAGGAACATTAAATATCCATCGTGTCCTATACAAATTGGTGTGAATATTTTCTAATCCTAGACCTCCAGTCGGAATGAACTTTCACAATATCACAGCACATATTGTAAAATACCTTCTCATTTTGCTTATAGAACGTAGGTTTAACGAGAATTTGAACTGTGATCTTTTAATGTGATCACTTAGTTCATTAAAACACTGTTTCACCTACACAAATCTCTTGCTCGTGAAGTTCATGGCAATGAATCAGAGCACATGAGTAACTGCAAAGTGATACTGAGTTTTCCTGTGGCTCTGTGGTGTCGTCCCCATTGGTTTCTCACACTAAGGACTTTTCAGAAACTGCTGTTCTGAAATAATAATGAGAAAACTCATTTTCAAAGATCCATTTTTCTTTCTAAAGAATGGAACATAAAGTGTGTCATTGCACAACAGCATGTGAGGTTTGTTAAACCAACCTTGCAAGCTAACAAAAGTCACTGAATTGTTTAAAATTTGACTTCTTAAGATTTTCCTGTTGTCTAAAGGAAGAGGAAAGATGAAAAGATGGGAAGAGTCACCACAAGATAAAGAGAGATAATTTRTATGAAATGTAACTGGAAACTGCACTACTGATCCCTTCTAAGGGCCTCCAGGAACAGGCCATGGTTTATACAATAGTTGAGCACTTGAAAACARATAGTTCTACAGCTCTGCAAGGATTTCCAATATAGYTTTTCCTTTTAWTTTTTTTWWWWWTWTTTYWSWRKWGTCTSTTYAATTTCTTGTTGTCCCATTAATTCTTACACTGTTAAATGGAAGACACATATCCTAACAACACAATGGGGGCAGACATTTTGTAGTTTATTATTCATACATACAAATCACCCTGACATTGAAACTATTAATGATTTTTTCATCCAATCTTTGCTGTCAGGGTCAACTGCCTGCTTTAACCACATCTCACTCCAGTGGTGTTGGGAAAAAACTGTTGGAAAATAATTGCTAAATTCCTCATTTCCAATCCTCCATTTCTGCCAGGAGAATATGAGGGATAACAGCCCTCAGGGGTCACATGGGACCTCCCAGACATGCCACCAGAAGGTGAACGCCCAGCTTGGAYGATAAAGCATAGAAGAAAGTAGATTGCAGAGCAGAAGAAAGAACCCAGGGTTAATGCCTGTTGTTTGACTGATTCACCTATAGAATACATTACCTCAGCTGCCATCAAGATTCCATGAATTGACTGAAAATTATCTAGATGTTTTCCTGTTTTTGTGGAAGATTGTTTTCTTATGCTAACAGGAAATCCATAGATTTTTCTAAAAATTATTTTATTACTGGTAAAATTTAGTATCTCTTCCCTTTCAAAATAATCAAATAATTTTGACCAAAAAAAATTTTAAAAAAAATTAAAAAAAAATCAGTGACAGTGCTCCTTAATTTCTGGTAAAAGCAAGACAATTTTTAGCAGAAAAATATTGATGTTTGAAAGAAAAAATATAAATGCAGATATATACAAATTTCACAGACGTACAGAAGGATGATTCTTTCTGCAATAACATTTCTTTCCTCCTTGCATTTTCAAGATAAATCTACCTCCATTTAGCACTTAGAATAGGTGTTTTCCTCCCTGACTGTACCACTCCTGGCAAAGGCCTGAAGTGCTCAGGGGTAGATTAACGTGCAGTGAAGAGGCCCAGTACAGGATAAATGCAGGTCACCATAAGGCTGTCCAATTTACCATCCAGGCAGCACCAAGTATGAGAGTATATAAATTATATTAACCTAATTTAAATCCCTCTATTGGAAATTATTAAACACATGTTTACAAATACGTGATCTAGCCACGAAAGCCATGTTCTGATACTTTATAGAAGATGGGTTGTTTCCCTTCAACATGTGAGAGAGATAAGGCACCACTATGCGTGATTTAATATGACAGAATCCTTCCTGGAGAAGTATCAGTTTGTATAAGCTCTTCAAGAAAGTGTTGAATATATTTACCTGGACAGTGTCAGRTTATGCTGCACCATCATTATCAAATTGACAAGAGAAGAGCTAGAGGTAAACAACAACAGATGATGGAAAAGGGCAGAGAAAAACAACAGCCAACAAGACATGGAGAAAAAAAGGAAAGGATTCTAATGGAGAGTCCTTTTTACCTAAGTCAATTTAATGGACACAGCCAGGAAAAAAAGATCTCTTTTCATCATAGGATTGTTAAARCTATTCCCCAAAGTCATAGTGCACTGAAAAAAAAAACATTTAAAATCTGATAATCAGAGGTAGAAAGAATGCAATAACAAAASAAGGTATGTCCCAGAAAAAATGACGTTTACAAAGAGAGTCAGGATCCTGATCTACCTTGCAAGTAGAAGTTTCTGATTAAACTGAACTGGGACCCTTTGGGAGAAATAAAGGAAAAACTAAATTTTTCAAAATAGCTTAAATAACAATAAATTTTAAAAACCATTTATCCTGAAATAAATGACTAATTTATTCCCAGAATTCTTCATCATTTCTGAATAATATACGTGATGAAGTGTGAGAATGATGCTTGATTAAATGAGGTCCCTGGAGTGCATTAGAGGAGATTTAGTCTGGAAAACAGCATCTGCTGTCTCTTTCTTTCCTTCTCTCAATGCTGTGTTGTTTCCATGTATTATRGCATATTACCCTTTTTCATTTTTAACAGAATAGGACAATATTTATTCAGATTTTTTTGTGGTGGCCATACAATGGGTCTTTCAGTGTRAGGGTCTGAAAAACACTGCTGAATACTTATTTTATTTTTCCTGGCAGGAGCAATAATTACCTTCTCTTAGTCACTCACAGGTCATACAAATCTAAGTCATTATCCGATATAATAATGCCAGTAAATTTAATTCAACTGGCTTCTTTCAAGACCATTTTTTTTTTTCTCCATTTTTCTGTTCTTACTAATTTATCCAACGTTGAGGATTATGGCTTTGGTATAGCACTAGTGAGAGCTAAACAGATATGTCCATCAACAGTTGGATATATCACCACTTCTATCTTTGGCCATTGCCGCCAGCTTTCCAATGATGAAAGGCAGGTGCACTGTCCAGTACAGCTGTGCTGTACATATCGAGCTGTACCCAGCTCTAGAAGCTGAGAACAAGCAGACAGCTTGTTTGCAAGGCTGTCTGAAAAGCCAGGCTGTAGGAGCTCAGATGCTAACACTCGTGGTGAATTTTGAAGCCTGCTGAATACCTTCATACAACCCTCAGATGTCCTTTAAAACATCCAAGCCTGGCACTAGCCTTCAGCMTTGTCCCAACCCACATTTGAGAGGGATTTTCATCCCACTTTTTCTTGCTGTGCTCACACCATCTGCTTAGCAGTCACAGTGCTATGGGAACATTCAGTACCTGCAACACCAGTAACTTGGGGGAAAAAAATTCTGTTGTAACAGTGTACTTACTCAGCATCAGAARTAAATGCCAAAACATGACTGCTATGTGGGTGGCCAGATGCTTGTCCACAAATATCTTCAGACTAATAATGGGTCCAGTGGGTGGATTTGGTTTGTTGGGTTATTTTTTTCTACTTGAAAGCCACACTGTTCAAACACTTCCAGTATGTACTGCTTCTTCATTAGCACACATTTCTTCCCATGTGCTACATTTGATTAAAAAGACAACCATTTCAACAAGAAGATATTATGTCAATATTAACTAGTGACAGAGATAATATCAAAGATAAAACTGCCATGGAGTTATTAGGAGACTGTAATTTGCTTGAACATTTTCATGAAATTATAAAATTGGGTATCATATCTATATCTGATTATGAGCAGCAACATATCTGAGTTAATAATTACAATCTTGTTTTTACTTGTTGACAGTATGACTAATTGCTGTCTGAAGAGAATTTAAACAGATCAATTCAAAAATCAGCCATCTAAAGAAAGGTAATATGCCTAAGATGTATTCAGTTGGGACTGCAAAGTTTCTGTACTTTATTTGGATATTTCTATTATATGGTAGCTCCTTAAGAGAATAAAATAAAGTATATTATCTAAAARGAGAGAATTTAATAACTTAAATATTTAAATTCTTTAGCTTTTGTAATGCTGTAATTTACCTGTATTTAGAGCAAAGTAGAGAGTTAGAAAGATTTCCGATTTCCAGACTCAGATCTTTTGCTCTGAAACCCTGAGTAACAAACTGCTGACAGCTGTCAGTCTCTGATTTGTAGAGGACTCCATCAGCACGGACAACTTGGGGTGCAGCTGCAGGGGGAGATGCAGTTGAGCTCTGGTGGGAGACAGAGACAAGAGGTCATAAACTCAGGACCCTTTGCACAACAAAAGGCACAAGGACCCCTACCTATTATAGGGTGCTGCAAGTGTAACTGACCTAGTGATTCCTGAATGCTCAGATAAGGAAAGTTTCCTGAGTGTTTCTTAAAATTTTGTATGACCTCTGTTCTGACCCCACCTCTTTTGTAGCTGAAATGCATTGAGCATTCTCTTAGGGTGTATGTTCCAGTTCTGTTTCAGCTGAAAGGAACCCAGGTCACACTTAGTGTTCTGTAACATGGACCTAGGAACAGTAAGCATTCTGTAATGCAGAGACTTGCTTCAAAAGCAGGACCATCATCTGCTAAGTCAGAAATTAAATTAAATGCCCTTTTGTTGTTACATTGTGCTTAGAAGCAGCAATACTAGAGCCTGACTGGTTAGCTGGATAAACACCAACGACAATGTACTCTTACACTACTTATGATGCAGCTCATCATATTTGAAGTAATATCTCCATTTAAAGAATAGACATCTTTATCACATCAGAAGCTTACTACTTTAAATTTGGAATGTTATGTAAATTTGAATCTTCTGTGCCCTTTTACAGGCATGACCACTGCCTCTGAAAGTCTCAAATATCATGTGAAAGATAAAGCAAGGCTACATCATTTTTCTCCCTATCTACTTCTTTATCTTCATTAAATTTCTTTTAAACATAATGCTTGAGCTGTAGCTAATGGTTGAGACACAGYAAGCAATTGTACCACCATGAAAGTTTGCAATAGAAACTGACCCTGCTTGTAACATCACAGCAATTGGGCTAGGCCATTATATTCTAACACTTTCAGTCATAATATCAATTTCTGTGGTATCAATGAGCTTTGCTAGCAGATTTATTTCAAACATTTAGCTAGGAAACATTACATAAATTTAAATAATTGTCTAATCTCTTCAAATTAACAATAAGGACTTAAYATAAAGACAGATTTGAAAGGATTTAGTAAATTAGTGCACAAAGTGACAGGTTAATTGCTCTGTGGATCACAATGCAACATATTTATTTAGCAACCAATAATTTAAMCAATGAATTCAGCCTGTTAACAAGGCAAAAAAAAAACCCAACTTTTTTTTTAGGCATTTTCTCATATTTTGATGAATAAATTTATTTAGTGAACTTTTCCACCAGCAGCTTGTTTTCAGCTCTCATTCAATATTTATTACTCACAACTCAAGCAAGTGATGTGTCCCTACAAATGCATTTTAACTATCTGTTTCTTCAGATGACTGCCACCTCAGCTSTTTTCTCTTGTGGGGAGGTAGGGTTTTTTGGGTTTTGTTTGTTTCTCCCCACCTCTCTGTARGTAGGTCAAAGAGCTATGAAGATAAAACACATATCAATATTCAGCTGAACAACTATCTTAAAAATAATTCTGCAAAACGGTGTAAATAATTCTCCTCTAATGAAGAAACATTCTTAGAAACACTGAACTGAAAAGGGCTCCAAACCTGAAGCAAAGGCTTCAGCCTGTGGGGGGGGCTTCAAAATATAACATTCAGTCCCCAATATTATTCMCATTTAAAAAATATATTTATGTGATTCAATGCATATTCAATGTGCAAGWAAGTAATGGAGATAAATGTGTGCCATTATTAGAGACACTATTTCAGTTCATTTATTCCCTTTCCTACCACTGCTACTGAAAGCCTAAGAAAATAGGAACAAGCATTCATCTTTAGAAGACAAAAAGAGGCTAGACACGTGGAGGCAAAATTCAGTCTCAGGCAGGCAGATCTTTCAGAA